>NC_046378.1:23139031-23373109 GCF_011125445.2 Fundulus heteroclitus | reverse complement strand
TGGAGGCAACGTGTTGCCGTGACCCGGAGAACTGAGAAGTCGCCCAGGCGTGCGGCGGCCTTTTAAACCTGCGGTTAGTTCCCCCGTAAAGCTGGCTGTCAAGTTAAACCTGACTGTTAATAAAAACAAATAGATCCTGTCCAATTTTGTTTATACTGTGTCGCCATGAAATTGTGGCATTTTCCCTCCGGGTTCCCATACTGGGAAATGTCCCCAGCAGCTCGCACAGAAAAACACCTTCTCTCTGATTTTTCCATCGAGGCGAACTAGAAACGTGTCCGAACACGCCGCAGGAGCGAGACGGCGGCTCCGTGCGTCGTGCCGGATATCTATAGAAACAACACACAACGCCGCGCTGTGTTTTAGGAGACTTTATTTTCGCTTTCTTAACCGAGTTAACGCCACGTTGGAGCAGCACAACGAGGCTGACCGGCAGAACCTCGGGTTGAGACGAAACGTTTGTTGGTGCCAGGAGATCCAGAAGCTGCCCTAGATTGTGATCAGAGAACGAGCTGAGCGGGAATGGATCATAACGCTAACGCAGATGTTTCTACAGAGGGACAGGCTTTCAAAATGGTGAGGGAAGAATGTGAAAGGACACAAAGGAAAGGAGGTAGGACACAAGGAAGGCAGGGAAGCAAAGAAGGACAAAAGAAGGGAAGGAGGAAAGGATTGAAGTATACAAAGATGGAGATATGGGAAAGAAAAAGAAGGAAGGACACGCGGGGATGATGGGGAACTAAGTAGGACACAAGATAGAAAGAATGAAAGGATATAAGGAAGGAAGCAAAGATGGACTGATGAAAACGAGTAAGGACGCAAGGAAAAGAAGGTGAGATAGAAGACCAAGGAGGAGGGATGAAGGAAGCAATAACACCAGGACGGAAAAAAAGTTGGGTACAGAAGAAGAGTGAAGAAAACAATGAGGAACAAAGACGGAGGGAAGGAAGGACAAAAGGGAGGGAGTTAGGAAAGACAGAAGGAATTAAAGGAGGAGGGAGGACAAACTGAGGGCAGGAGTCAGGATGCATCACATAGACAAAGGGGTCAGGAGTAATATCTGGAATAAAAGTATTTTTCCGTTCTTATCCTGACCTGGAAAATACTGTAAATTGGATTATTTATCTGGAAAAGACTGATAGATTCAAAAGTCTTCCAGACTGCGAAGGAACCCCATTTTACAGCAGATTTCTAATCAAGTACAGGACTTGAACTTAATATGAACCACTATCTAATGTTAAATGGCTCCGATTGCTATAAAAGACAAAAAAAAAACAAAACAAAAAAAAAACAACATTACGCTGGTACACCCCCAACAAGTATTTGAGTTAATCTTTAAGCATTATTAATTGCTAAGGACTTATTCTCCAGCTGAGTTTCCTTTCCCGTCTGCAGTGCCGTTCTCTTCGCGCTCAGCCCGGGACGTCACTTTAATCATTATTCTTCAGCAGCGTGACTATTTTACTCGACACATTGTTAACAATAACAACAATAATCATCTTTATTGTCATTGCGACATACATTCCAATGAAATGTGTTCTCTAACTTATAACCCCTCCTCTTGGGGAGCAGTGGGCTGCCACTGTGCGCCGCCCGGGGAGCAACATGGGGTTAAGGGTCTTACCCAGAGTGACGGTCTGTGGGAGTTGAACCAAGAACCTCTGGGACAGAAGCACACACTGCAAAAACAGATGCAAAAACAAGTAAAATGTTCTTAAAAGTTAGTCTATTTGTCCTCGATTTGAGCCAGTAAATAAGATTATCTGCCAATGGAATGAGTATCTTTACCCCTAAAATAAGATAATTTGAAATAAGATGATGGAGATGAATTGTTCCTATTTTAAGAGGAAAAATCTTATTCCATTGGCAAATAGTCTTATTTACCCATTCAAATCAAGGACAAATACACTTATTTTAAGAAAATTTAACTTATTTTTAGTTCTGTTTTTGCAGTGCAACTAGGCCACCACTCCCCCAAAAATATAGTAATTCTAATCCAACATGGCTCTCTGCAGATACGCCATCTGATTCACGAGTGGCAGAAAAAGCCACGGCCGTGTCACGGCTGCTTCCTGCGCCCAGTCTGAACAAACCTTCTCCATCGGCTCCGTTAAACAATGCCCTGTGAGAAGAAGCTGTTGAGCTTTGTCACAAACGCTGGCTTTGCGGCGGGAGGGGATCTAACCCGACGACGGCTGACACAGCGGGAGCACCGGATAACGGGACACAAACGGAGGCAGACAGCAACGCAGATTAGACACATTAACCAGAGATTACTGGGCTGTGATCAGTTAGCGCTCACGCCGATGCGTCTTGAAAAGCGAGAGCAGCGCGAAGAACACGCTGACAGACGGCTGGACAAAAAAAAAAAGAAGAAGAAAAAGAAAAAAAAAAACACACAACAGGCAGCGAGAAGTGTAAATAAGAGATTAGAGAAACGGCGACAGAAGGAAGAAAGGCGACTTTCCGGAGGCATTTTACCAACAACCCTGGAAAACACGCAGCGGGGTTAACTGTCAGCGTGATGGAGAGAGAGAGCCCTGTCAGTCAGGCCAATCACATCTGATTGGTGCTCATGGGTGGCAGACTGGTGACAGGCAGCCAAGAGACGCAGGCAACGCTCATCAGCATGCCAGCTAAAAGAGCAGTTTACGCGTGTGTGTGTGTGTGTGTGTGTGTGTGTGTGTGTGGCGTACAGATAAGAGGAACTGACAGCTTACAGCTGGGGGTAAGAGCTGTGTATGTGTGTGCGTGTCTTGTGTCTGACGCAGTTAGATATCTTAACTATGCTAATGAGAGATCAGCAGAGAACGATTGGGGAATTTCATGCTGATTTCGTGCTGTCAAGGTGACACACCACGCAGGGCTGGGCTCCAACACACACACACACACACACACACACACACACACACACACACACACACACACACACACACACACACACACAAACAAATACTAAGTAACAGAACAGTTTGCTCTGAATATAGACTAGCATCTACTTTCGTGCCCTTGAAAACTAACTCCCTCTCCCGCTTATCAAAGTTTCGTCCTTCACACGCAGCCCTTCCCAGTCGGCGGTGCGGCCCGTTAAAGGCGGCCTGACTCGTGGGCCGCTGGCGGCTGAGAGCGCTCTCTAGCCAGACACCTTTAATCTAAAGCAGAGCGCGGCGGGCTGACGGTCCAGGCCTTCAGCTGACAGAAGGCAGAGGGGAAAACACACCGTTTCCTCTTTTCAAGACGGCTGCATTAGTCAGGCCGGTCTGTGTCTCTGTGCATGTGTGCATCAGGCATTACATCATTGTCTCGCTGCGAGTTAAGAATAGCCCCGTCAGAGCCGGCGCTGACTTATTGGGAGCAGTACAATCCAAAGATATTACTGTAGGTCTATCCGTGTGGGAATATGGTGACCTCCTTACGCTATAGATGAACTCCACTCTCTCGTTCCTGCATAGCGGGGGCCCTCCAGGACTTCCACACAGCTAAAAAACCTCCAACCAGCCGCGCCCGGCGAAGACGCTTCTGTCATTTTTTTCTTTACCAAACGTGAGCGTTGCCGTGCGTGCGCACTGCCGCGGCCAATCCGGGAGGCTGCTTGTCGTCGATGTCAGGACGCACCTTCTGTGAAGGCCATCTTAAAGCTACACCCGTGGGATTAGTCCTTGTAGGGGATGTATTAAGGAATCACACACACAGCTCGAGAAATGAGACGGCGTCAGAGCACCGATGCCCGGCTGCTCGGGAAACCAAGTCAGAGCTTTTTTTCGCCGATCAGTAAACCCAGCGTAACCTCAGAGGAGTAAGATCACCCTGACCACTCTCTGCACTGCAAAAACTGAACTAAAAATAAGTAACAATTTCTTGAAATTAGTGCATTTGTCCTTGATTTGAGCAGGTAAATAAGATGATCTGCCAATGGAATAAGATTTATGCACTTAAAATAGGAACAACTCATCTCCATCATCTTATTTCAAGTGCAGTATGTCTAATTATTTTATTTTAGGGGTCAAAATACTCATTCTATTGGCAGATAATCTTATTTAACCGCTCAAATCAAGGACAAGTGCACTAATTTCAAGAAATTTTTACTTATTTTTAGTTCTGTTTTTGCAGTGTGCAGAGGGGAATCTGTTATCTGGACGATGTAGAGAAAAAAGCGTCGCGATAAAATAGAAATCATATCGATCGATAATTATCAATAAATTCAAAACATATATTTTGAGTGCAGCCCTGGCCTTTTTATGCTGTTGCTTAGCGACCTATTTTTAGATAAACACAAACACTAAATTCAAACTCAACCCTTCATGCAACAAACTTTTTACCAAAACTGCAAGTTTTTAAAAAATGAAAAACAACGCGTGCTCTCTAAACTCTTTGATGGGGGCGGAGCTTTTCTGGGTCTGTGTTTGTGATTGGCTGGGAGGATGTAATGACTAGTATTAACCTACAGGATAGGCTAGAATGCAAAAGGAAGGAGATCTGTTCTATTGAACCTTTTATTTACCCTGTTTTTCTATCATCATCGATATATATTGTTATTGAATTATCGTCCTGCCCTAGAATCCACTACTGTGTGAAGAAGGATTTCCCACTAAAATGATTCCAGTGCTCGACCAGGGCTGGTGCTAGAGCCGGTTCCTACCTGGTTGTGCAAAATAACCGCTCCGAGTCGAATCAGTCAACGGTTGATACTTTTTCAACCATAGTTTTATGGTGATGCATGGAGGTAGTTTTAACATGCAAATTCAACCGAAAATGTTGTCTAAGCCATTACAAGGCCTTTGTTGGCAGTAGTATAAAGCTTGGTACTCCACATTACTCCAGACTTTTTGAATTGAGAAAGCTTCCTGGAGAGGAAGCGAAACGTCTTCAACTACGGAAAACAAGTCCAGTTGCTTTGTTTTTTACTTTTTTTGGAATAACTGTGCTAATCTCCACAAGAAAATGCTCAAAGTCCCTTTTAAATTCAACACCAAGGTCTAGTGTTGATTTTAAAAGAGTGTCGCCCATCACTCTTAAGTAATGTAAGCATCATGCCGGTCAAGCCGCCGTCTGCAAATCGCTCGACCAACCAGGTTACATCAGCTTGTTGCGCTGATAACCAAAAACCTCCATTTTCTGCACAACGTGCATGTTGATTTTAAATAATTACTAGCAGCTTTTTTGTATTCCCATATTTGACTACATTCATGCATCAAAATAGCACTGACTGTTCTAGCATTATAAGATTATTACTGGGGTTTGTTATGGTTATATTATTAGATGCTGGGAAACCTTTGTATTTTTATTCAAGATTGTAATGCGACACCGGCCCATGCCTCCAGGGGACGTCCTACCCCCCCCCCCCACCCCCTTCTGATTTTGTCGTCTCCCATGTGGGTGGAGGAGGGGTTGTTCTCAAAAATCCCGCTCTGACCGGACGTATCAAACAGAAACCCGCGTAATCACGCGGACATCAGCGCTACTCTTACCTGGGACATCGATTATTTTCTTGTACACGTTCAAGAAGGCGGCCTCCGCTTCTTTACTTCTTTTACTCAGGGCGTCGATCTGCAGAAGGTGGGGGGAAAAAAAACACAAAAAAGGGGCCCGTTAATTACCACCGCCAACCCTTAAGAGTCCGCTCTATTGACCCGAGAGGACGGCCCATCAGGTCCACGGTGAGAGTAGCCTACATATCTGTCTTTTCTCACTATGCTCCGGTATGTCGCCTGCGATGGCGGCTGTCTCAACAACGGCTGCTCCGGCGTTTCCTTCCCGTGAAGCCCGCTTTCAGCTGTTCAGCTGCTGACGGATGCGTTTCGCTTGCCGTGCACACGAGTGCGTGTCTGCGTCGTTCTGTCCTCCAGTGAGTATGCCCAAGCCCACGTGTGTGTGTGTGTGTGTGTGTGTGTGTGTGTGTGTGTGTGTGTGTGTGTGTGTGTGTGTGTGCCCCCCCTCCAGCACGGTGACATCATTAAACAGCTGGCTCAGTCTTTCCAGCCACAGCAGGGGCAGATTATTCAGTCAGCTCTTAGCAGCAATACAGTGTGGATCCATTACTGATGTAGCCATTAACACAAGAGGCCTAGCCGTGCTTTTCCGTCACCAATAATTTCGAAATGGACAGCGTTAGGATGGATCTATAGGAAATACTAAAAAGAAATCACGGCGAGGAGGTTTTGTAGAGTTTCCGCGAGGCTCTGCTGCGGTCTCTGCCACCGCATCAGCGTGAGAATCAGACGCAGGGGGGCGAGAACGCATGTGAAATCATGTCTAAATTGAGGGAAACAGATGCCAAATAAAGAGATTCAGATGGTGCTACTGTACTGGGCAGAGCTACAGCTGACTCCTCTGGCTCCCGCACTCAGACTAAACAGCCCTGTGTTTCGCTTCCAACTCCTCCAGCGCGTTCGCGAGACTGAAAAGGAATGGAGACAAAAGCCCGAGTAAGTCCAAATATAAAGTCTTCACATTCCCAGCCAAGCCAGTAGTGTAGTTGATGGGTGGTTTAGGGGGTTCTTGCCACTGTAAACAGAGCAGGCTACATGTAACACTGCCTCGGCTCCTATGGGAACCTAATAAATCTCCTCACATGGCTTTGATTCATCTCTAGTTTTTCAGCCGCAAAACATCTGGCCCCGAGTCGGCTGGTGCCAGCACCCCTCCCTCTCCCCCCCTTTTTATTTCTGGCTTTCTCTCAGTCTATCTCTTGTCACTTCCATGTCCACGGACTCATTCTTTTTTTCCCCCTATCCCTCAATGATTTTTAGGCTTTTCTGCCTGCGTCAGTCTTTCTCACATGTTTCTCTGTCACACACAACTTCTGGCTCTACTCCTTCATTCACAGACGCAGGAAAACAACTATTTTAGGCTCGGGCCCAGACAACCGGTGTCAAGGTATAACAAAAAGCTGCTACAGTTTTCCCTTTATTACAAGAAAAACTACGCCGACTGGAAACATTTCCAGTAGTGACAAACTTGCACAACCTTAGCGCGGATCTAAAGGAGTGCCACCAGTGGCTTTTACCAAAATGTTTGCAGGCTGTACCAGAGAAAACTGCCCGACTAAATAACCAGATTTAGTGGCTATTGAGCCTAATGTTTTTGCTCAGGTCAACAGAAGAATACAACAAAAGTCAGATGCTGTAATGTTTTGGAACTTACTGGCCAGACTGCTTCAACAATAAAGCTCTCATAACCCAGAATTCTCACTCTTCGACATAAAATGCACCAATTAGGTCAAGAGAACAAGCGAACATTTGGAACCCAATCCAGTTAAACCCGAGTCTCAAACCTGGGACCTTCACTCTGATTATGCAACTTACTAACTAGTTGAGGCCAAAAGCTGAATAAAGAATTTTTAGAATTATTTTACAATTACAATTATGATGGTTTCAGGTAGCCTCGGCACCCGTGTTAATCGTGAATTGTTGAACATCAGTCCAAACGTAATGAGTTGGACAGTTTAAAACGTATTAGAAATAAAGAAAAGTCCCATCTGGTTGGATAGTTGCTGTTCCTGCATAGAGTTCACTAAAGCCAACAAATCACCTTGAAGTTTGATTGTATATCTTTAGACCAGCCGTTTACCATTTTTGCTAGCAGCGCACCGATATGGCGGCCTGGACCAATGTCAATATACAATATCCATTTTGCTGTTATGGCCGATAACAAGGGATGCACCGATGTGAAAGTTTGGGCCGATATCAACATCCGACATTAATATTGTTGTAAGTAAGTAATCATAATAAACAAAGTAATCATAATAAATAGCCAATTGGAATTAAAAAGCGTCATGTAAACAAGCCAATCGGATTATGATGATCGGCCAAGTTTTACTTATCAGACCGATATGTTAAAAAGTTACTAACATTGGCCCATACCAATGTTAATGCCGATATATCGTGCCTGCCTACCGATATATATATTATGTATGTTTTTTTTTTTTTTTTGTATATGCATGCATATTCTTATCCTGTGCGGGCAGTGCTTTTTACTTATATTTATTTCATCTTCGTGTGCAGCACTTTGGAAACCTTATGCATGTTCAAATCCCTTATTTTGATATATATATATATATATATATATATATATATATATCTCCATCCCTGCCCCTTTGAAACCATGAAAAGCCGACCATACAGCTGACATTGCTTCTCGGTTGCAAGAAACATCCCACAACCCTGTGCTGCATCACTATCACATGATCAAACAATCACCACTTGGTCAACCCCCTCCTCTCCCCTCCTAGAAACACACAGACAACCAGCAACAAGTAACAGTAACAGTTGTTGATATTGGACCGGTTTTACTTATCGGACCGACACCAAAATCACAATAAATGACTAAACATAATCCGGCCGATACCGATGTTAACGCCGATATATTGTCTTTACGCCCTCTTAGACAAAGGGACCCAGAAATTTTAGCTCCCAATATTTACTTTACAAATAAAGGATTATACGGTTGTTTCACATTTGCTCTAAACCCTGATAGTTTTATTCAAAGTTATCATACAGCGAGACTCTCGTAACGGGCCAAGGCCTGAACGCCGATGATAAATCTCATTCTCACAGCACACCGCATCATGTCCTCTACCCTCTTCTAATGCTGTGTGACCGAGTGTGATTGAAGATACTCAGCCACTAATGGAAGATTACTGATGTTAAGAACTAGCCCCGCTTACACAACAACGTTCAACTTGTGTGCATGTGTTTATGATAACATGTGATCAGCGATTCTGAGAACCGTCAACACAACCGATAAAGAACACACACACACACACACACAGAAAAAAGAAAGACGGGCTGATGGCAGTGAAGGAAACCAGCTGCATGACTGTACGATGACTGGGCCAAGGTCAGTGGTACAGCAGCTTTATATAGCGCAACATGGGAGGCAGGAAATAGACGTTTAATGTAGGACACACCCTACAGTTAAAAGCAGGTTAACTGCAGGACCAGAGCCATTAGAAGACCACCCAGGATTTGCAAATACAGCCCTGCTGTTCCAAACCGCGGCTCGCTCAACCAATCCCGGTGACATCTGCTGTTACACGCTCCCCTGCCCCCATCCCACACACACACACACACACACACACAAACCAAGACAACAAACCGAGTGACACAAATGATACCTCGTCAGTATCAGTGGGTTACCGATGAGAAGTGCTTACAATGGCAGAAGGTATCCCTGACAAGTCCAAACACATACATACATACGTCAGCAGCTTGTGGCACCATCACTCAGCACCGCCTTGCTCCCCTATCTAACCCGTGGTGTGTGAAGGGCATCAGGCTGACCTGTGTGTGTGTGTGTGTGTGTGTGTGTGTGTGTGGGTGTGTGTGAGCGAGCGCGGCCCCAGTGGAGTCTGATAAGGGGAGGCTATGGGAAGCAGAGACTGAAGCCTTGGATAATGGAAAAGCTTATCTGATCGATGGACCAACAAGAAACACTAAGCATGCAACACACACACACACACACACACACACACACACACACACACACACAGACAGAGCGTTTACCAAACTGATGCCTTGTGGAAACCGTACTGTTATTGGTAATAATTATGACCCGAGGGCTTCCACCTTTCAATGACAAAAGATTAAACAAAGTGTCGGACCCTCCAAGTTCCTTCTGAGGAAACTTTTTATTGCTCCCTCACAGCTCCACATTCCCTTAGTAATGATTAAAGCTTGTTGGGGGGGGGGGGGGGGGGGGGGGGGTTGAGGATGAGTTACTGTGAGACGACCCCCACCGCCCCCCCTCCTTCTCTGTTTTTTTGGTGCTGTCTTGTTTCTGATCAAAGGGTTTGAGGGCTAGGCAAACAAAGACGGGTCTAAAATTACACATTCTGAGAGCGACTCAAGTTGTGGCACGCCAGTGTGCAGAATAGTCGCCTGATTGATGGGGTGCTCCGAGACTGGCGCTGGTGTACAGTATTATCTCAATAATCATAAGATAATGTCTTTCTCAGTTCCGTGGCCACCCACCGCGCGCCCCGGCGTGTCCTGGTGTGCACGCCATCGAGGTGTGTCAACATGAGGATGGTGGAAACAGCTGACAAAGCCCCAATTATACTGCTGCCGTTTTGATTCTCTAAATAGATTGTGGATCATCAGCAGAAACGCGGTGCAACCGCGATAAATTACTGTATTTTTACACAACCGCCAGCTGTGTTTGTTGTCTTAACACAAGAATATGGAAACTAACCCGGTGTTAAACTGTAATATTCCATGGCCAGTAGTAAAACAGACCTTGTCACCATCTATTCGGATGATTTTGCTCGACTGCGTGTGTGTTTTCTTGTGTGTGTGTGCGTCAGCGCGCACCCACCCACTCCCGACCCTGAATAAAGCCCCAGTCTTAACCAGCCGTCTCCACTCCTACCCTCGGACTTTCACATATGGGAGTGAACTAGAAACGCGCGGCTGCCAAGGAGGAGGAGCCAAGATGGATTCAGGCCAAAATGATGGAGGGTGGCAAGCGGGGCAACATTAAGAGCAAGATATGAAGCGCGCACGGCTCAGTCAGCGTTTATCGATCCTCGTGAATTCACCGTTAAACTGAAAGTAGGCAAATGTGGCACGATAGGAGGGGAAAAACTGGTTTATAATTCATCAAAAACCACTGAATAATACAGAAGAACAAAGTGTGAGGAAATAGTCTGTGAGTTGTGACTGGATAGAGCGAGGGATTTTGTGGTGATTTTTTTTTTCTTCTTTTTTCTGCAGGATGCAATTTAAACACACCCTCGGGCTACAGGACTTCATGAATAGGACAGAAAATCAAGAGCAGAGGAGAGCAAAGCCAAGAAGGAGAGGAAAAGGGGGAAATGAGATAGTGCCGAGGGAGAGAGAGAGAAAAAACAGGAGTCGGTGAAGAGAAGAAGTGACGATGTAGGAACGACTAGAGAAGAAAAAGGAAGAGAAGGGCGCTGAAGAATGTCAAACATGGTTTGTATACAGCTTTGCTTAAATACTGTAAATAAAGCAGAGATGGTTACCAGTGTCATTTTAAATTTCTAAATGAAACACTCACCTCTCCTTGGAAGCTCTTTAGCAGAGGGGCAACCTGTTTCCGTAAATCCTGAAAAAGAAAATACAGAGAAATGAATAAAAACGACAACAACAAAAAGGCTACAAAGCATTTAAAAAAAAAAAAAACTAAAAAAGTTCCCCAAAATATTTGTGAATCTTTCTGATCTTCCGCTTGATCGGCCGGTCGGAGACTAAAATTCTGATCTTTTGCCAATAAGTGAACACACTAAGCATCTACACTACAGGGTCACACTGACAACACTCTTCAGAGTGGAAGTGCCTGCCGAGTTAAGAAGCTTAAAGTTCAAGTGTTTAAAAACGCGGTAAGAAGAAGCCGAACGTGTGTATAAAGCTGAAAAAGGGAACCAGTTTCCTTCATACTTGTTTCTTCAGATTTCCACAGTGGGTTGGACATCAGCAGATAATAGGAAGCTAAGGATTCGTCAGCAAAAATGTATCTGAACCTTTTCCAGAGTCTAATTCGGACCCTTAGCAGACATGCTGGGATAGGAAAGGTTGGCAATCTTTTGGAAATATCAGTTATGGCAAAGGCCTGCTTACTTAATGAGAAATACACGCAGAGACCAATATCTAGCAGTAACGATGCTAACCTTGTGAAGCACACACATATTAGATGCTAATAAGAGATTTGAAATATCAGCTCCAATCATTTTACCTTTATAATTAATGCCAATGAGTGAAAATCTATTAATTCATGGAGCTATGCAAGGCCAGATGTTTCCTCACGCACACAGTGTGACATCACCGCCGATCAGATCCAGAGGTGAAAAGGAGCACCCGCCACTGGCCAAATGGAGTTAAATTTATAAAGTGGCGGGTTAGATTGGAGAATGCACCAGTGAAAGCAGACAACCAAAATATTTCTCAGGAGTAAAGAAGAATCCAAAGTTAAATAACGTTATTTTAACAACACATGGAAAAGAGGTAGCAACTAGCTCGTTTTTGTTGAGAGCAGCCGACGTTTTGCCGAAAAGTGCATACCCGCCAAAATTTGCCTGCCTGTTGCACGTGCGTCACTCAGTACAACGGCATATCGACAACAAAAACAGATTAACATATTATATCCTGGGTGTTTGTGTATGTGCACCCTTCTTCAAAAGTTTTAAATTTACATCTAAAGGAAGGATAGTGGGGAATATAAAACTATTAGATTAGTTGAAATAAAACCTCTACCAGAATCTGATTCAGATTAAGGCTATTGAAGCGACAAAGTAAGAAAAAGACTTGACAGGGTGGTGTAGCTTTGTCAAACAAGTTAGTAATTGCCTTTTAGGTAATTACTAACACGTTACAGTTAGTAACAATATACCACTGTTACGGTGTCATAAGTCCACATTTGTGTTAAATACTTAATTATTAAAATTCTGAATAATTTGCACAATTTATATTATTAAATAGTACAGAGGATGTTTGTAACCGAGGCAAATGTTATACACGAAACAGAAAAATAGTGGCTGGTACAACAGACCAGCCACTTTGGCAGGTGTAAAAAATATAAACATAAAAGGTTAGAAAGATTTAGAAGAAAACTTGTCCTTTAAAATCTTCAGGTCTTTCAAAAAAAAAAAAAAAGATAAAACTTGTGACTTTAGTTAGATTAATCTTTTCTTTTATAGATGGAAGAGAATATTCACTCCAATTGTGGATTTCCATTGACCCCAAGAGAGACAGCTCTGTAAGCTGATTGCTGATCATAAAGGTTTCATTTTTCAATTTCTCTGGAGAGTAGGACATCAAAAATATTTTGTTTTCAAAGAGAAACCTTCAGCCACAAAATCTCCTATCGCTGCATCTGTTTTTGATATGTCCGTAAACATAAAAAAAGGAGGCTGGCGTACACAGAGGAAGTAAAAAAACTCAAAACAGCCAACAGAATATTAAAATGCATCAAACCCTGCATTCAAGAGGCGGTCGTTCTTCTCGCTCCCAATAAAGCCACTGTGGTGTGCGAGCGATGAACATTAGAGTGTGGAGAAGGCCCGGTTCATACCCTGAGGTGCTTCGTCGGACTGCGTTTCTCATAAGAACAGGTGCAGCACCACCTGGGCCACCCAGAGGCACCGCTAGCATGCGTGCAGCTCAGCGGTGAAAGGAGACACGGAGCGAGCCTACAGTTAATGCAAATCCCATCAGCAGCACACCAGCTCTTTTTTTTTTTTGTCGTCGTTTCTTTTTTCTTTTTCTTTTTCTAACTACAAACTGACTACTTTTCATCCTTCCAGTCCTACGCATGACTTTCCAGTCCGATTCAGCAGTTTTAGATAGCCGGTCCGGTATGTATCAGGGGAACATGCAAATCACGGCGCTGTTAGCCAAGGCCCTGCATCCTGACAGACTCAAGTGGAGCGTACGCTAGAAAGCTCAGCAGAATAGCACATTCTGTACAGGAACATTTGATTTGCACAGTCTATGGACACAAACAAACAAACAGAGAGAGAGGGAAAAAAATGAACTAATGAAGATGTTAAGCAGGGCAACAACAGCTGTTTGCAGAGGAGACGCTGCACCTTTAAAAAGAAAAAACCTGCAGCAGAACAGCAGAAGCGGGGACTGCGGGGTGGCGGGCGACCCGAGCTGACCTGTGACCAGTCGTCTGGGGCCGGCTAATCTCGCGGCGGTCCAGACAGGCCGTTTGTCTGGGGCTTAGGACAGGTCATGAGTCTGTGACCCTGCTTCATTGTTACCCCATTAGGGGTCGGGGTGGCTGTTTGTCTGGGCCAATTCGACGTTCCCCCGTCGTGGGTAATGACCTGCACGCCGCGCCGTGCCCCGCCCTCTCCTGGCCAGGGGGGGCGCCCCCCCCCGCGCGCACAAACCAACCAGAGAAGTGGCTGTTACCAAATTTGCATGATATTGTGATAACCGTCTTTTTTTTTGTTTTATTTCGGTGTGCTTTTTGAGATTAGCAATACCCGCTTCTGATTGGATGAGAGGTTTTGTTTAGTTAGTAGTTAATCTTGCTTCAGGATACTGCTACGTCCAAGTAAATCATTAGTTTAAAAAACACAATTAAGCAGGTTCAATATGTTCTCAGAACAATATTTAACGCTAGGAGTTTGTCATCTCTTGCTGTTAAAGTCCATTAAGTCCTGCAATAATTACTTAGGTTGTGCTAATCCAAAACTTCAGAATTAACGGTTTTCCCCTACAGATGTTCAAAGTTCTGCTCTCACTCAGAATTTTATTTTTAGTTAGTTTGGACATTTGAGTATTAAAAAAAACATGATTAGAAATGTCAACAAAGCTTTAAAGACAGTGATTGAGCTTTATTCAGAAAGATAAAGGGCTGTTTCACCGCTTTGAGACATCTCTAAAAGACAGTTTGTCACAAACAGTTTTGAAAAATCAATCCAGAGCAAAATCTTCCTTCCATGTTTGTTGTTTATGTTTAATTCCAAGGTGGTTCCAATTCAAATAATGCATTTAATGTGCTTTTATGTAAAAGAAAAAGATAAAAATAAAGGCTCTGTTCCTTATGGGACTAAATGGTCCTCGGGTCACAGTTCCACAGCACTTTTCTAGCCCCGCCGGCCACCCTAAAGGCTTTACACTAGAGCCACTGATACGTACGCAGCTCGGTAGGGAAGCTGGCGTTAACGGCCTCGCCCAATGGCACAGGGACGCGTGGCAGGGGTAACCTGAAACGGAACCCACAACTTTTGGATTTGCATGACGACGACTCTACCCACTGAGCCACAGAGACCCAGACTATTCAGCTCAGGTTTGATCAGTCTGACCGCAGGTTTTCAGCTCCAGGGATGTCGCACCATTGTCTGAGAGACCTTGTGCCACAAGGTCCTGTTTTAACCCCCCGGTAACGCATTCACTTTGCTTTGAAATAAGATCCAAACAAATAACTTTAAAAACAAGACCCAACTTATCTACTAGGGTCCGAAGTTTTGGACCCTAACCAAGTATTTTGCATGTTTTGACTCTAGTTCAACACGCCTCAACCAAATGAGCCTCGACACTCACTGCGAGCGTAAAGAGGGAAGGGGGTCCGGCTCCCGTTCCCAATTCCTGGGCATGTTGTAGATGTTCTCCTGCTGCAACACACCTGAATCAGATGGGTGGGTTATTCCCAGGCCTTTGCACTGCAAAAACAGACCTTAAAATAAGTAAAATGTTCTTAAAATTTGGGTTTTTGTCCTTGATTTGAGCAGGTAATTGATATTTTCTGCCAATGGAATGAGTATTTTGATCCTTAAAATAAGATAATTAGACATCCTGCACTTGAAATAAGACGATGGAGATGAGTTGTTCCTATTTTAAGTGCAAAAATCCTATTCCATTGGCAGATCATCTTATTTACCTGCTCAAATGAAGGACAAATACACTAATTTTAAGAAAATGTAACTTATTTTTAGTTCAGTTTTTGCAGTGTGCAGAACTTTATGACCAATTCAGCCAATAATTCAGCTGCGTTGGAGCAGGGACGAGTGTAAAACTTGTAGGAGATGGAATTTGTAACGCAAAAAAACAACAAGTGGGACCAAAAAACAAATGAGTGCTTTTGTCAAATAGAACATAAAAGGATGTGATGTGGAAATGTAAAACATTGTTAAACGACTTATTTTTTTGTGGAATTCAGATTTTATTTTATCTTGTGAAAACAAAATAGCTGGAATCTCCATCTTGTCTATTCTTGTTTCCTCACTCCTTGTTTTAAGGACGTTTCAAGACAGAAAGCAGACGTGAACTGGAGATCAGAACTGGACAACGTCTTGTTTTACCGCCTCTGATTACTGATTAGCAGGTCAAGCACTAAATTATTAGATGCATGATAAGAAAACTAAGATCTCTAAGAACATGCACGGCGATGCACTTTGACCTTAGTAGAAATATATTTTTTTGATGGATACATGGGGTAATCCTTCATTTTTTTTACCTCCATCAAAAAACACATTTCTTCAAATCAGGCGCTTTAGAAAAAAGGAATCCATTAAACTTTTAATTAGTAAAAAGATTTTTTTTTTGTTACAATCTTTAACATTTATCTTTCAAACTGGTGCTTTTGCAGTTTTCAACCTTAAAGCGGGATCCACGGGGGAGAAAAACGAACGTCTTCCCCCAACCTACAGCAGCAGCAGGCTACCTCTGCTGGACAGTGGAGCTCTGGACCCCTCTGGTCCACTCCAGAGTCCCTCTCTAACCCTGCCCCCACCTCTTCCAGAGATTTATGACCAAATAACATAACAATGCACACAGACACCGTGGTCAGTCCGTGAGTGTGAGTGTGTGTGAGTGTGTGTTTTGGAGGGGGAGTGAGGGGCCCAGGCAGCAGGAGATGGATGGCTGGTGTGTAAGCTGCCGGCAGACAGCAGACAGGCCAACCCGACCAATCCTCCAGGGAGTATGGAACTCCCATTCCCTGTCTGTCTGCCCTACAGCTAAGTGTGCGCGTGTGTGTGTGTGTGTGTGTGTGTGTGTGTGTGTGTGTGTGTGTGCATGCTGGTTTACTACCACTGCCTCTGGCCAGCAATCTTTGGGGCATTTTGCAATCATTCCCATCATCTCCTTTTTCAAAACACTGTAGTAGCAAGAGCCTTAACTAAAAAAAAAAAAAAAAAAGGAAATTAAAAACTAGATTAATAATTTAGACAAATTAGGAAGCACAGCGAGATGCGGTCTTTGGGAGGGGAGGGAAGAAAAAAAAAAAGAAAAAAATCCTCGTGTCAGTCCTAATGAATTATAAAAACTTTGTTTTCACGCTGCATTTCTTTGCACTACTTTCCAAATGCTACAAACGCCGCTGTGAGCGTGTGTGTGTGTGTTATCATGCAGGCCGTGAGTGCAGTTCACACTGAGTACAGCTCGGCAGACTAGACACAGCCAACGTGGGCCGGTCTCCTGGTTGCTGAATAATGGATCAGAGACGGACTCCCGCTCTGCTTAATGCAGTCTGATCTGATGTTACTGTGATCTCCGCTGACTGGTGCCGACCGCAGAGAGCTGACAGCCCCCTCTACGGGCCGGTCAACCACACACGGAGCCGTGCAGATGAAAAAAGAAATAAAAAAAAATCAACTCCACCAAAAAGGAGACCTTTAATCAAGCGCAGGTCACCACGTGCTACGAAGCGGCCCTGTTTAGCAGGCAGCTATGATGCCTCAGCAGCTCCAAACCGCCCAGAGTTTTAGGGCCGGTTCCTATTGAGCCTGCTGGAGCTCTGTAATGAATCCTGTCGCTCGTCTGGCCTGGCTCAGTTTCCTCCTCCGCATACCAGGGAGATGCCAGGGGCCACACAGACGCCAGAGGAGCCTTCCTAAATCACAGCCTTGTTACGCTGATGAATGTGTGAGTCCTGTTCTGTGATCCGGGCTATCTGCCTATGTGTTCCCTTTGTATGCCTCGCTTCCACGGCTATACTTGGGGAGTGAGATTAGGAGACGAGCGGGGGTGGAGTGGAGTCGGCAGGTACGGCTCCTCCTGCGCCGGGGCGGGTTTTACGCGCCGATCCTCGTGGCGTCCAATTCCGCCGAGAGCCGACGGTTTTCTATCCGCCGTCTACGCCGCTCATCCATTATTCATGCCCGCCATCAATAATTCACCGCGGTGACATTACCAATAATAACACAACAATACTTTTGTTTTCGCTGTGCGGTTAAAAAAAAAAAAAAAAAAAAAAAAAAACGCGTTGCCCTGGTAACGGAGATGAAACAAATATTCCCAGGAGGAGCGACGGGAACACAGGAGCAGGACACAATTCCCTCCTGATCCCACTTAGTAGTGTTGTCACACTCTCTTTTTCTCCCTCGCCCCTCCTGCTCGGCGCTGTTCTGCCTCTCTTGTCTTTCCCTCTCTCCCTCACACACACACTTAGGGACCACACTTTCTGCTCGCATAAAAAAAAAAAAAAAACTAGGTCAGATAATACAAACTCCTGAGGGGGTTTCTGTTTTGTCTCTTTAGGATTTCAGAGAAACTAATGGAGGGACTATTTTAGGGAGACAAGGCCGCATCTCCGCTCCCGTCTTCTCCTCCCCTGCTTTCTCGGTAAATAATCGCAGCGGCGTTTATGAACAAAGCAGATGCTGAGACGCGCTCGGGGGGGCGAGCTCTCAAGGTGCGTTTCGGCTACGCGGACGACAGCGTTTTCCACCCAGAACGTCCTGTTTCGCCCTGGCTGTCTCCATAGGCGGAAGTCAGGGGGGGGATGGGGGTGTCTGGAGCCCCTCAAACCTGGGAAACCTGGAAAGGTGTAGCTAAGAAACTTACATTTTGCTTTGCAGACTTCCTGTAAACTCTTGCTTTTGGATCAGGGCAAAGAGAGCAAAGAGCGTCTCCTTTTAACCCACTTTTTTACCCCCATAAACCCTCGCTTCACAGCGGTTACACTCTGAAACACATTTAAAGTCACTTCGCAGAGGCAACGCGGCCCAGAGTAGCATATTATATTATACCTGTATATTATATTCTGTACATATCCAGCTGTAAATTTAGTTCACAATACTAGTTATCTATATATTATACTCATAGGACAAATCTATCAGTAAAAATTCTGTTTATAATAGCATCCATCTCTATATTTATTCAGTAAAAACCCATGTCCCGTACTTATGGAACCACTGTTTATCCTACCGATCGTATCTCCCTTTGCCGACTGTGTGGGGGGGTCGTCGCCTAGTGGTTAGAGCAGCGCGCTTGCACTCAGAGAAGGATGCAAGTACCCGGTTCGATCCCCAGCGCCGGCACTCTGGGTCCCTGAGCAAGACCCTTAACCCCAGAACGCTCCCTGGGCGCCGCACAAGGCAGCCCACTGCTCCCCAAGGGTGATGGGTTAAAAGCAGAGAACAAATTTTGTTGTAATATATGTTTCAATGTATGTTTCAATGACAATAAAGAGGATATTACTATATTATTACTATTACTTGCCCGCTATTGCACTTCTGGTTAGACCTAAACTGCATTTTCGTTGCCTTGTACCAGTACCTGTGTAATGACAATAAAGTTGAATCTAATCTAATTAACCACGCTCACACAGCAACTGCTCCCTCGCTTTTCACATTTAAAAAGTCAGTTATTGGTACAAATAATGTGATTGTGTTTAAAAATGCATCTTGAAACAAACAAAACTTTCCTGATTTTATACATCAAGGTGTCTAAAAGTGACTTTGACAAGACGGTCTACTCTGCTTCAACAGATGCTGAAAACAGAAGGCCGCTCTTTGTCTATTAGCTTAAAGAATACTACCACAAGGGTTAGCTCATTTTGTTAAGGCCCCTTGAATGTGTGGGGTTAGATGGGCGTTGTGTTTGCAAATGAAATCTACAATTAGTTTTATTTTATTTATTTTATTTTACATTTAATGTGACCTTTGGCGGGGTTTGGGCTGGTGGAGGATGACTGAAACAAAACGCTGGAAATATTCACTGTGTGAAGGCTTGCTATGGCTGCAGGACTATCTTCTAGGAAGCAGGCCCCGCTGCTACCCACCGATTATTTTTACTGCTTTTGCCAGGGCAGAAGTTCACCCTAGAACACGGCTAACGAAGGAAGGCACGCTTTCATACACCGCAAACCTCTGACTGGTGCTTCATGGAGGCCAAGCGCCAAGATTTCTCACCATTTCAATACAGCTCATATTTTCAGATTTTAAGTCATCTCTGGACAAAAAGGAGCAACTCCTCCAATAAAAGTCATATTTTAAGCAAAAACCCTGTAAAATGTGTTATAATGTTGTTTACTGCAGTACACATTTTCCCTTACTTGCTCTCGCAGTAGAAATGACAGCTGGATGTGACCCCAGGAAACTGTCCTAGTTACTGGAAACGGTCTCTGCAGTGGAAACGCCTTTCCCATCACAAGGACAGAGGTGAAGCATTCACCCATGTCCAGTAAATTTGTTTAAAAGTGCTTTTCTGAACATAACCTTGAAGTACGCATTAAACGCTTTTCATTAAGCCCAAATTTCTGCATCCATTTTTTTTATTTTCTTGTCGTTCCGACATAATATTCTAATCCTAAACGTCCCGTTTACACTAGTAGCAAATAATCAGAATTAACAGGAATAAACACCTCAAAACATCGGTCTGCGTCACCAACCTATATAATGTGTTTGAGGCCTGAAAATAAATGAACCTTTGAGTAATATGCTAATTTATTGAGTACGGACTGTACGTGAGAAGATGGGTGTGTGTGTAGGTTGCAGCTCTCTCACCTCTGGCGTCGTCTTCTTGAACTCGCGGCTCAGGTCGATTAGTTTCTTCCTTGACTGTTCGCTCTCATCCTGTCTGTTGGCAAGCTGCGTGGCGGTGGCGTCTAGTTCTTTCTGCAACACAGACACGCGGTCGGGCTTTATTTTTCTACTTTGTGATGCGTGTGGCATCGCCGGTACCAAAGTCGTCAAAAATGAACATTCAGAAGCAACGCAAAATCCACCCATGCGTCAGGGAGGACCACCCAGAGGACACGCCACGACACCTTTCCCAGGGCAAAAAAAAAAAAGAACAACACAAAAAAGGGCAATGCTCCAGTATCTGCTACTGCCGGCTGTAACAGCTTAGCCGTCAGTCAATCAGACGCAATTAAGGCAGACGTGTAAACCCGTGTGGCAAGAGGCAGCCGTTTGTACAAATTCGAGGCAGTTTACAGCAATTATTGCCCGTCAGATCCCAGACAACTCCTCGGCTCTGAGTAACACAACAGCGGCGACAATTATCAAAAACAGCGTTGTCAAGGCCGCTCGGCGCCCCGCCTTTAACCGCGTCTATTCTGCATTGTTATTAATAGGCATTCAGGGGCCGTGTTCCAGACGGCGGGCGGGATTCTGACATTAACGACGCGTTCGAGGCTTGTACCGATCGTATCTCCCTTTGCCGACTGTGTGGCAATTGCTGGATTATGTTTCTCTTGGTTTCCTGCCCTCTCCTCTCCCCCCCCCCCCCCTCCTTCTCTCATCTCTGCAGCCTCTCCACAGATCATCCACTCACTCATTCAGCCAGCAGTTCCTCAGTTTTCAAGTCTACCCTACGCTGCGCGCCTCGCTCCTCACTAGCACCCCCTCCAAACTCCTCCAGCAGCCCCCCCTGTTAGGACGTCCACCCCTGAGAGTGATTAAACGCTGCTGAAGGGCCGTTATGCTAACTAACGCGCTAATCATTTAATACACACATTACCACAGGGGCCCTTGTGGCCCAGTCCGCTGACAGGGTCCCAAAACACACTCATGCATATATGCCCCCCCCCCCCTTCTCTCTCTCTGAAAACACACAATACAATCCTCTAAAGAAATGGCGTGATCAAGTACTAATTAGTAGATTTCCCCTCATCAGCATTAAGTTTAATTCCCTGGCCAGCCCTAATTTCTCTTTTATACTCAAACTAGGATAAGAAGGAGAGGAAAAAAAAAAAAAAAAAAACATGCATTCTTTGAGAGTCCTCCGCTACAGACTTTAAAGAGGCGCAAGATGTTGGTTACAAAAAAGAAAAAGGAAATTCAAAGTTGCTTACACGCCATCTTGCTCTTGCTGCCCATGGTGCAGTTGATGTAGCAGCCTGTCTGCCCGTGGCCATGGAGCAGCTGCGCTACGTGTAAGTGAATTCGAGCGTACGCGGGCGCTTGTGCAAAGCATGAGGAGAGGAGGAGCCTAACACATTTTTTATCACTGGAAATTAATTGCCAGAAACTAGGTGCTCCACTTCGTGGACGGAGATCGGAGACGGAGGGGCAGGGAATCGTGCGTCACAGTTACACTGGAAGACGGCGGTTCAGCAAGCTGTGATCCAGGCCCAAGTAAAAAAAAAAAAAAAAAAAAAGACTGATTTGTTTTAGGATAAACTCAGTACTAGGTGGTTAAATCAGATCTTAATTCAAATGGAATAAATCAGCCAACAATGTAGATTTAAGAACATCCCCATAATGCAGATATGCTGAGCTACAGATGTGTCAAACAGAGGAAAGATGCACCGGTCAGGCTTTTAATGGCCAATGCATATTTCTGTTTTTTTTTTTAGGTTTTGATAAGAGGAGGAGGTTTTTGAATGCAACAAACAAACAAACAAAAAAAAAGGAGAGATTAAAACATAATCCCTCCGTTTGTATCGAAGCCTTTATCTGATTTTTATCAAACTCCAAAAAGGTGTATTAAAGTTGGCGCCACACTTTGATGTGCTGATGAGAGAGAGAGAGAATGGTGGGGGGTCTTAGTGATGATGGATTTAATGAAGTGGAAAAAGTGAAGAAGAAAAAAAAACAACAACATCAGATCATCGTGCCGATCGCTGATCAGAGCCGAATCGAGTCGAGTCTCAGGCGCGCTCACATCGGGTTCCTCTGAAACGTCCTGGACCTCCGATACGTGGTACAAAACCTCCAGGGTCCCACAGAGAACATCACACATTAAAGAAATGGGTTGATTCAGTACCATGTGGTTATTTATATTGTCTTGGGTAAAAAAGAAAAAAAAGAAAAACGTTTTAAACCAAATAAGAGGCCCTTAGACTGAATCAGGTTATGACCATGTGGCAAACCATACAGCCAACATCAGCAGACCCGGGCAGACTTTACACCCGTCTTACCGATGGAGCGTGACATCCGAGGCTTTACTATCACCCCCGCCACACTTCATTCTTACACGCGTATTAGAAAAAAAAAGAAAAACACACAGGATTTTACGCACCGAGGGCTAAGTGGTGAGCGAATAGACTATAGTGTTTTCTCCTCTGAATGCCGTTTTTGTGTTCCCTGCCCTGGAAACAAACAGTGAAGCCCCCGTCCGATCTCACACAAATCACGGTTTTAATAAGGAAAAGAAAAAAAAAAAAACAGACACGTGCGTTTCCAAATCAGTTGTTTCAGCGTCTCTGTGCGTACCCCGGGGGAGGTTTTTACGAGAACCACGTCGCAGCCCGGCTTTCTTTATTCTCGCCCTGTTTGGGTAATAAATATAAGCTGGAGACCGACCCCCCCCTAATCTTTCTACAGTTCCTCAAACACGGATATTGATACGGGGAACATTAGACGTCCGGCTTATAAACACGCTTCCCTTTCAGTGAGAGCTTTTTATTTTCGCCCTAACAGCAGCTGATGGGGCGAGGAGTCAAGTCCTTACTTAAGACGTTAACTTCTGGCCTCCTGCATGCAGCCGTTCTCATACTTTTCAGCGTGGACCGCCGGGTGCCCACCGCTCCGGCTGACTGCCCCCCCCCCCCCCCAGCACCCGCTTTGGAGCCCATATCGCTGCCCAGGCTAAATATAGCAGATAGCTTAATTAACAGATGGCTAAACAGAAAGATGAAGACCTTTCATTTTTATAAACAGTGAACCAAGACGGGCCAAAATGACTTTGCAACGGCCCGCGAAAGAGGTCAAGAGGCCGGTGTTCAGGATACCCAAGACCAGTTTCTGAGAAGAAGATCAAATACAGACGGACGGACCTTTAATGAGGACGAGTTAAGTCATAGGAGGCCAGTTGAAATAGAAAGGTGACTGATTTTATCAACAGCAAAGTAAATAATCAGTCATCTGGCATCTATGATTTTTATTTTCCAGATTTCATATTAGAAGCTTTCCACGTCAAACTGAAAACAAATTAACAGTCTGTAGAGCGAGCGATTGGAGAATGAAAGTTTTCAGTAAACACCAAAGTGCCTCATAAGTCCTGTGTCTACTGAGCGCGTGACGTTTGAAAAAGTTACGGTTACAAGAACGCTAAAACGTCCCCTCATAACGTCCCAAGGGTTTTAAATCCACAGAAGGTCACAGGACGCTCAAAGTTTCCTCGGACCCTGCGGAGAGCTACGCTCTCTCGGCTCCGCCGCTCCACACTGCTGGTCAGACGGCTGAAAGAAAGACGATTTGGAGCTCATTGAAAAACTTTCTGATCAGCAAGAACACAGACAGCGGAAACTAAAGAGAACGGAGCTCAAGAACGAGGCCTCAATAGTCCGGGGCTCTGCAAATTAAACGTGCAAGTGATGGAGGAAGGCACAGAGCGCCTACAGTGTGGGGGGTGTCTCTGTGCTGCTGGTTTATACCAGATTATTACCACGTATCGCTGTTCACTCCTATTCATTTCCCTTTTCTAACATTAACATTTCCTGGAACTTTGCAAACATACTCAATATTCAAGTATCGCTGAATTACAGATACAGTTGGCGAGCTACAGGCATCCTGTCAGACTAACCTGCTGAAACATCTCTCTAATATATATATATATATATATATATATATATATATATATATATATATATATATATATATATATATATATATATATATATATATATATATATATATATATATAATTTTTTAAAAAGCTTTCCTTATTATCATAAAAATGTGATCTTTTTCACTCGGGGTTATAACCTAATTCAAATGAAACCCCAGCAGTATTTCTGAGCCGGACTACGGCGCGGTAACGTCTGCACGCTCTACTTTAGCAGCGGATGGAATATGCATGTGTGCAGGAGAGCATTAAGCGAGCTCCGGCGTGTGCGTGATCGCTGCAGCGGGCCCTGCTCGGCTCGGCCGGACTGGCCCAGAGCGGCGGTCCCCCCCCCCCCGTCCTGCTTCATTTGGTTGTCTGGTCAGCTGTAAAGACGATTGGAACAGATTGCCAACACTCCCTCGAGAGACTTCAACACCGACTAGGCCAAGAAGCCTCCCGCGCGGCGCTCTGACACGAGCGCACGCTCAGGCCCGCCGCCGTGCCTCTGCGAGCCCAGTTTTCCTCCTCTGAGCTCTGCTTCGGAGGAGGAGGTCGGCAAAACGTGCTCGGCCAGCGGAATCTGGCACGGTGGGAGCGCCGCTTGCAGCTAGGCGAGGAAGGCCGAGCATCTCTCCCGTCTACCGCTGCGAGGGGAAAAAAAAAAAAAAAAACACACCCGTGACTGCTAACAGTACACCCCAATGTACCAAGAGCTAGCTGAGCCTAGGTGTGTGTTTGCGTGCTCAGACCTCCTAATGAAATCCCTTCCACTCCGACGCAGGCAGAGAGAGAGAGAGAGGCCTTCTATCTGACTAATTCTGCCTAATTACTCTAATGAGCCACAGGTGATGATACAGTGCAACTGATTAATTAAATGGGAGGCCCCAATCAGGCACGTCTGATTATGCCAATCACATTGACTGCAGACTAAATGGGCTAACAGAAGACAGACGCACTTTAATTGGTATGAAAACTTGGTGGGATTCCTCCTGCCCTCGGCCGGCGGCGGCGGCGACGACGAGCCCGATAAGCCGCAGGAATGACAACAAAGTTATTGTTGTGTACACAGTGTGAAGTCACTCCGCAGCTGCCGTCTGTGCCGTAACGGCGGTCAGGAGATTCAGCTCGATCGCCTCTGAACGACGGTTCGGGGTAACGAAAGCAAAAAAATAAATAAAAAATCCCTCCCTCCCCCCCCTCACTGACGGCATTAGGCCAAGAGCTACCAGGTCACGGCGAGGCGACCATTGCTCCACAACGTAACGCTGACTTACTGTCATCTCACCATCACCGTCTGCATATATTGTTGCAAAACACTATAGATTAGACAACCCTGTCAGGGTTCCTACAGCATAAGGCAAGTTAAATTCAAGACTTTTTAAGACTTTTTAATGCCACTTGAAATAAAAAGTTAAGACCAACTTCACGATAAACAAGATAAACCTGGTTGCGACAACTTCACCCAAATGTTTATTTTAACATAAACCATTACTTTCTGGCCCAGTGGACATGTTTAAAACTTTGAAAAACATTCCATATAGGAAGAAAGCTTAAAAACACACAAATTACAGATACATTTTTAACAACTACTGAACTGAATTCACAAACTTTGTTTTGTTCCCTACTAAAATAAACTATAAATGAGTTTTAAAAACCCACAACATAACCAGTGCCAACTCTTTTTCGCAGCTATGGTCCGGCTGCAACAGTTTTTATTGGTTCTGCTATCGGGACACAACCAATAATTGTTAAATTGAGCCGTTTGGTAAATTAAAAAATTTATAATTGTGTCAATTATTTTACTGTTTGGTAAGGATTACAAAAATAAAATCCTATTTATGACCTGGTAACAATTTTAAGACCTAAGAAAGATTGATTCAAGACATTTTAATGCCAATTAAGGCCTTAGTTTTATATTACAGAATTCAATGCCTTTTAAGACTTTTTAAGGATCCGCGGGAACCCTGCCTGTAATCCAATACTGCTCAGTATAGAGGCTCTGTGGGCGTCACAAATCCAAAAATGGAAAAACAAGCATTTATTCACTGGAAATCAGACTGCGATAGGAACATTCGGCCAGCCTAATCACATGATTTTCTCATGTGGAGCATCCCTAAACGCTACTCTTTGGTGTGGATGCTGCTACTGAACAAAGACATCACAGTCAGCGAGGTGTTTACAACGAATAAAACAGAGGAAGGAAAAAGGTTTAAGGAGCCGTTTCAAAAGAAAACTGGATTTCAAAGCCGTGTCCGTGAGAGCAGGACTTTCAGCAAGTAACGGGAAGGCTGAGCAGAGTCCTTACAGCTTTCAGCCGGCACCAGGGTTCCGGCTACGCTGAAATTAGAGCGCTATGCTGAGTGAAAATACGACGCGGATGTTTGACAGCAACATAGAGAAGTCAATAAGGCTGTTAAACGTGCATCAGCGCGGCGATAAACCTCCCGGACAACGTCAAAGCTAGCACTAGCTCCGCCGTGGACATGCCTGGGCATGTCGGGAATATCCGGGAATCGGACATGTTGGCGGCCTTTTGGAAATCTAAAGAGTTAACGGGTTAGTTTAGATTTTTTTCCCCCCCAGGTGAGGATCTGTGAACTTACGACGCGTAACGCTCCCATTAACTGTAGCAGAAAGATGTCATATCACTTTGAGTTTATGAAAAGACTGGAACAATTCATAGAAAAACATTCGCTACTTATCAGCAGTCAATATGGATTCAGAGCAAACCGGTCAACATCGCTGGCCGTAACTGACTTAATAGAAGAAATAACCAACGCAATAGATAGTAAGAAACTGGCAGTAGGGATATTTATAGATTTAAAGAAAGCTTTTGATACAATAAATCATGAAATCCTACTTAAAAAATTAGAACGCTATGGAATTAGGGGAGTAGTTTCTGACTGGATGAGGAGTTATTTAAAGAGCCGGAAACAATTTGTGAAATTGGGAGATGTGGAATCTGATTGGCAGGAGACTGTCTGTGGAGTACCACAAGGATCAGTATTGGGACCAATTTTATTTAATCTTTATATAAATGATATCAGTAAAGTGTCCAATGCATTAAAATTTATCTTATTCGCTGATGACACAAATATTCTAGCCTCAGGAGATAATTTAGAGCATCTTCTCTCAACAGTCACTTCAGAGATTAGTAAGTTAAAGATATGGTTTGACCATAACAAATTATCCCTAAATTTGGACAAGACGAAATTCATGGTCTTTGGGAACTGTTATAAAAATATTGAAATTCAAGTTCAAATAGAGGACGTAACTCTAGAAAGGGTTTTTGCTAATAAGTTCCTCGGTTTAATAATAGATGACAAAATCAGTTGGAAACCTCATATTCAACATTTACAGAGTAAACTCAGTAGAAGTATATCCATATTGGCCAGAGCTAGACATGTATTGAATGCTAAATCACTTCATACTCTATATAACTCTCTGATTTTACCATATTTATCATATTGCTGTGAAGTGTGGGGAGTTAATTACAAGAGCTCTTTACATCCGGTAACCGTCCTACAGAAACGAGCCATTAGAATCATCCATAATGTCGGTTATTATGAGCATACAAACCCGCTCTTCATAATATCCAGAATTCTCAAATTTGACGACCTTGTAGAATTTAAAATGGCTCAATTTATGTTCAAGGTATCAAAGAAGTTGTTACCTGAGCACATACAGAGCACGTTTTCTGAAAGAGAAGGGGGGTATAACTTAAGGGGTCACTCAATCTTCAAGATCCGCAATTTTAGAACAACAAGGAAAAGCTTCTGTATTTCAATTAAAGGTGTAAAGTTATGGAATAAGTTACATGAAGATTTAAAACAAAGCAATAGTTTAACACAATTCAAAAGAAGGTACAAAGAGGTAATTTTCAATAAATATACACATGGAGACAGAAAGCAATAAGGTGTGTATTGAAGATAATAACTTGGTGTAAGGGTTTAGAAAGATAAACCAGCATAAAATGGGAAAATGTATAGGTAAATATTAGTAACTGTTACTTCAAACTGCCACTTTGATTTTGATTTTTTTTTTTTATGACAGTAGGACTCTAAAGTCTCAAGTGTTTAGGGGTAGGAGTTTATAAGTTCTCACTTCTTCCTACCCCGTTTTGAGCATGATATGTTAACTGAAACAAAAAATCTGTATTTTCTCTTCTTTCTTATGCACTTCTTGTTACTGTGCACTATTTTATTTTTATATTTGTATCATGTTCGAATAAATAAATAAATAAATAAATAAAAAGTAAATAATGCACCTTAGAAAATGTTTCCATGAGACAAAGCGCCACGTTAGCAGGTATTAATCCACATTTCATAAGTTCGGTGCCATTTTACTGAGCCGAGCTACGCTGACTCAGCATCAAACCCTTATTTGGAAAATATGCCGTCTCACTCGCAGTCAGCCGATTGGCCGAAGGAGACGGATTCATACGGTGGACACCAGACAGCGGCAACAAGTCACCTGCCTGCGGACGCGTAGCTTTGACTGCGTAGGCCGCCGGCTCCGCGCTCAGCACAGGTTTTTACATCTGGACCTCTAAATTTAACTCTCACGTCGCAAAATAACCCCCCCCCCCCCATTTAGGAGCGGTTACCATAGAAGCCCCACTACAGAGGAGACTTAATATATGAAAATAAAGACGTCAAGTTTTATTACAAAGCGAGGAGCCTTTAACAGCCTTTGTACTTGGCATCATGACACAGATGTTTAAGAGACGAAGGTTTTTTTTGTGTGTGTTTTTTTTTTTTTATCCTGCCAGAGCAGTCACTAATCTTTCCTTTCATCTCCAACATGTCTGGGGCTGTTATGTGGTTATGATAGTAAACAGTAAAGGCGTCTGGAAGGATGTCTTATCTAAAGATCTACGAAGCCTACCTTCCGACCCCGCCCCCGCTCTGTCACCCGGCACGGCGCTCCGTCTCCCCCTCCTCGGCTGGCTGGCAGGCAAGCGGGAGGAGCCGTGGGCCGGCGGTTCAGTCAGAGAGCGACAGCCACGCTCGCTGCGGCGGCACGGTACACGGCCGCGGATCGCAGGCACGCCCCCTCAGAACAAGACGGCAGCCGAGATAAGAGGCCGCGACCCCGCACGCCTGCCTGCCTCTGACACGGCAGGTTAGGGGAGCTTTAAATATGCCGCTTTCAAAAAAAAAAAAAAACCACACCGGGGTTTCTGAGACGCAAGTCACATCCTCCTGAATCTCCGTTTTAGCTTTTTCTTCTGCTACCCCCCACCCCACCTCACCTTGGAGCAAAAGCCGCAAAAGTTTTCACGCCGGCGCCATAGTTTCAGTAGTTTCAGCGTAACTACTGAGGTATGAGCGTTTGTATGCAGAGCGGTCGGGGCGGGGGGGGGGGGGTCAGCCTAACAAGACGCCTGTGCTCCCTGAGCGTTTTGCTCCTTTTCTTTTTTTTTTTAACACAGATCCATATCTACCAACAGCGCGGGGAGCTGTCAGGACTCACCTCGGCGGCGCTGACGCAAGCCTCCCGGATCAAAAACAGCCTTTTTACACCGCCGCTTGGTTCGCATCGATCCGTGTTTCTCTGCGGAGAGACCGGCTGTTGTTTTATCTCCCCGACATCCAGAGCCTTAACTCTCTTCAAGCTCACCGAGAAGCTAGTCATTATTTTTGCCTGACCTATTGTCTGACAAGGGGGGGGGATTGGAGTGGGGGGCCTAAATACAAATATAATGAGACTAAGATGGTTTCTGGGCGTAGTAAGGAAGTGCGGCTCGCTCGGTCTCGTTTTGGCGAGTTCGCATTTCGCTGGAGGCCTCGTGTCACAGAGGGCGAGCGGAGGGCGGCGAGCGCGATGGGAGGAAGAGGGCCGCGGCGATATGCCGGGGTGTAATGCGCTGGTGAAAGGGCAGGATTTTTCATCCCTGCGTTTACAGGGTGGAACGGCGAGGATATTGAGATCCGAGATAGGATCAGAGGGTAGTGAGCTGTTTCAGCTACGATAAAGGCCAGACATTACAAATGCAGCGCCGATAGAGAGAGCATCACACCTCTCATCCCTGAATTAATGCCTCCATTCTGCCAGGGAGAATGGAGGGGGGGGGGGTGAACAGATACTAAAAAGATGGGAACATGATCATCTTTTTTTTTTTTCTTCTTCTTAATAAATCCCTAGCGACCCTCTAGGCCTCTGACCCTGTAGGCCCAGACAGGAGCCTGAGACCAAAGTCGTTTCACAGCGATCTGATGTCGTGATGCTAATAGTTTACAGGACGTGAAAGGCAGCGAGTGGAAACTAGATCAGGCCGGCTAATACGGACACTGATCCCAGTTTTTTTTCCATTTTAATGCTCTACGTCACATAGGAGAGAAAACAAAAGTACTTTTGCCACAGATGGTTGTTTTTTTTTTTTTTTAATAGGGTAGTAGTTCAGAATGCTACAGTAATTATATTATGTTCCTAACCTTTTCCAGATGTTTATTGAATACATATAGTTTTAAAAAATGTGTTGGGTTTTTTTTCAGTTCTGGTGTATTTAATGAACAGGGGTCAAGATTTCAAAATCAGATTTTATCGTATTTGATCTGCTAATCCCCAATCAGATCCAAGAATAGGAGATTTGGCAGATTCTGCATTCAGGACGATTACGTAATGTAGTTGCAGAAAAAAAATAATTCTTGTGTCGTTTCTATGCTTACATATTTTCTACATTTATTAACTCGTTGGCATTTCAACTGTGATAGACATATGGAATAAACACTTTGACGTTCTTTACATATATGTATGTTCTTTGCAGTAAACTAGTCAGGCTACCTGCTCCGGTAGAAAGCCTGTGGTCGGCTGTTGCTACTCGACTCTAACTTCAGAGCAGACCTATCTTAATAAGAATGACAGTCTCTTTTTTTTTTAAGCAAAGTGTTGTTGCCTTCATTCAGCCAGCTGACCAGCTGTGTGCAGCAACAAGTGGTGGGAGGGTCAGTACGGCACGACTTCAAGCTCTAAAAGAGAAAACTTTGACCCAGCGACTCATTTCCTGCTATCTCATAAAACTGCACTTTTCCTGGTTTTCTTTCCCAGCTGCCCATTCCCATAACAACATTTCTTCTTCCTGGTATTAGAACACACTGAGCGACTGTGGCTTGGTGGGTAGAGTAGTCGTCTGGCAATCTGAGGGTTGTGGGTTCGATTCCAGCTTCCCCCTGCAACATGTTGATGTGCACCTGGACAAGGCATTTAACCCCAAGTTGCCTACCGAGCTGCGTCTCGGTGTATGAATGCGCGTTAGTGCGAGCGACTGGGTGAATGTGGCTATAGTGTACAGCGCTTTGGGTGGTCAGCATAACTGGAAAAGCTCTATATAAGTTCTGTCCATTTACAGGAATAAGCAAAAGATGCAAAGCAGTTTTCTTTCATATGAGTTTTAAATCCAACAAAAACCTAAAAGGTAACCAGATTATACCCATTTATACATCAAAGTGACTTTTTTTTATTCGTTAAGTCCCATCCTGCTGGTTGACATGGTCGTGGATCAAAAAACAAAAAAAAAAAAACGGTGGGACTTGTTGGTTTTGACGTAATCGCCCCACATGAAGCGCCCCTCTCCAGCTAGCATCCCTGGACATCGACAGGGGCACAGGTGCAGCGCAGCCGAGTCACAGGACGGGATCCGCACCTTCCTCCGCTCCTCTCCGACCTATTTTTGACCCAGGAAGCCTCCGACCCCTGACAACAGAGCGCCGTTCAGCGCCCTTTCCGTTCTCCGTGCGTTCGCCGTACCTCACTCAGACCTCCGTATAAAAAGCCGACCCGCGGCGTCTGTCCCCGGCAGCGCGGTGAAGACGGGCGTCCGTCACTCGCGGGCCCTTTCGATACGTCTTCCCGGCTCGGCGTGATGTCTCTTCTCCACTCTTAAATTTAGCCCCGTCTAATCTGTTGCATCCAGCAATTTTCTAGACGCCTGATGACACGTCGGCATGAGCTGTGCCACGGCCCATAAAGGCAGCACGCCGATTCCTTGGCATAAATTAAAAGGCGTGCACCAAAATGCCCCGTTAGGTTAGGCGTCTATGCGCCTGGACTCTTTTTAAAACGCGTCTGGCCGGCGCTGTCACTACTCTCTAGCAAGGCCTCGTCTACTAAACGGGTTTGACACCCCCCGGTCTATACGATCAACGTCAACACAACACGTCCGGGGGGCTTCGTCTTACTCAGCCCTTTATGAGCGTGCACGACTTTTTGGAGGGGGGAAAAAAGAAAAAAAAAAAAACAGTGAGAAGGAGAGAAGGAGCATGGCTAATCCTCGCCCATAATGACAGAATAATTAGCATGCGTTAGGCTAAGTAATGAGTTGTAATTATATCGTTTATCCTGTGTTGAGAAAAATGTGATATAAAAAGGCAGCACAATGAAGGAGGAAGAATTGAGCTCAGTGGGAAGTAGGAAGAAGCATGTGTAAGAGCTCAGGCTCTCTCTATTGATTGATCCAAACATCAAACGAACCACTAGAGTAATGGAGGGGGGGGGGGGGGGGGAGTGAAGGACAGCTAAAAGCTATTTGGAGCCTTCACTGCATAAAAGACTTGACCTGTTCCACGCAGCCTACATATCAAAACCATCAAACAGCAATCAATAGACCAAAGCGGTCAACTCAACAAACAGTCACCCTACTAAAACATCAAACCCCCCCCCCCCCCAGCCCCAGCGTCGGATGATAGGCTACACTCGGCTTATCCATTACCATCAGATAAAGAGGAGATAAAACACAGAGCCTAATCCTTTCATGTGTCGTGACAGCCGCAGAAGCCTCCGAGGCATTCCTTCAGTCTGCCTCTCAAATAGTTTTATGGCGGAAGGCAGCCATTCAAGCCAGCCAGCCAGTCAAGGCTGTTCTGCTCTGTTTGTCTTATTTCACAGTTTACACGCTGTTTTATAGGTAGTTATTACGGTCGCCATGGCCATACCATACGCTTTTTTTTTTTCCCTCTCTCTTCGGTTTGAGAGTGTAATAAACGAAGAAAAAAAAAAAAAGCTGATACGCATCAAAACAGAACCTGAGAAAAGGCCCTCCTGCCGTGGAGAGGGTCTAGCGTAGCCTCCCTTCCTCCCTCGCTCTTTATCAGCCCGGCTCTCTGCCTCACGTGAAACACGGCTAGGCCCGCAGATTTGTCCTCTCTCATTCCACATCTGGAGCTGATCAGAGGGCCTCCTGGAAGCCGAGGCCTCCGGGCCTATTAATAACCGTACCGCTGGACTGCGGGTCAGACGGCAGTCAGCGGATGAGCCTGTGTCTACTAAACACACCCCCCCCTTCCCCCTTACCCGACAGGACGACTCTCACTTTTGGAAAACGAGATGGACGGCTACGCGGCTTAGCGACGAAAATCCGACTCTAAGACCCAAAATGACAGATAATGGGCCTTAAACAACTCAAGATGAAGCGCGCACATTTTGAACCAAAACAAAAGGCGGTAAATCGCTGTAAACTGCAGGGTTTGCTCGGCTGGAAGGAAAGGCGAACGCTTTCCCGAAGTTTTCCCACTCGTTTTTATTTTCAAAGATCTGGAAAAGAAACGGTGCTTATGAAAACGACTGCTATGATTAGTGAAGTTTAACAAACAGATCTGAGACAAATATGTACCGTTCTAGGAACAGCGGTCGGTGGGGGCCACACAAAATCTGTCTAGGGGCCGCAAACGGCCCCCGGGCCGCATTTTGGACACCTCTGGGATAGAGGGTCAATAAAAAGTTCAATAGACAGTTTTCCTTCCTTTTTGCATTCTAGCCTTTCATGTCTGTTAACACTACAGTCATTACTAGAGCCAGGAACGCTCCATCACCAAGCTTCAAAGAGTTCAGAACACGTGTTGTTCCTTTAAAGACTTACAGTTTTGTTAAAAGGTTGGTTGAATAAGAGGTTGATAGTTATCAATATCCATCAATATGATTTCTATTTTTTCTACTATTTCTACTATTTTCTTATCGTCCAGCCCTACACTGCTAAAACGGAACTAGAAATAAGTAAAATATTGTTTAAAATGAGTGTATTTGTCCTTGATTTGAGCAGGTAAATAAGATGATTTGCCAATGGAATAAGATTTTTGCACTTAAAATGGGAACAATTCATCTCAATCATCTTATTTCAAGTGCAGGATATCTAATTATCTTATTTTAGGGGTCTAAATACTCAATCTATTGGCAGACAATCTTATTTACCTGCTCAAATCAAGGATTAAAACACTAACTTTAAGAACATTTTACTTATTTTTAGATCCGTTTTTGCAGTGTGGTAACATCACTGAAAACCTAAATACAATAAATGACATTTCTGTCTCCATCGGGTACATTTGCTGCTGCGCCTTTACTTCTCAACAAGCACAAAACGTAACGCATGCCTATATCTGTTACAGCAGACAACCGTTGATGACACACACGCGGGCATATTAATTATACCAACGGGGTAGTAATCAGTAAAAACTGACGAGGCATCCACCGCTTATGGGAGCGGCCCGTTTCTCGCTGGGATGCCGTAACCCGCCGGCGGAGGCTGAAGCGCCGAGGGATCCGGGGGCGTTGGTGAGGGGGGAAGAGGCTACGCCTAGGAATTGGTATTCAGCCTAAAAAAGGTTGGATCTCTCCCCGGTAATTGCTCAAACAAGTTCAAGTTCAAGGAGGCTAGACCTGCTGAATGCCAGACAGATGGTGAAGTCATCATCTGCTTATGCTAAAAGGTTAGGCCCGTCAGACAGCCCAGGTCAGGGCCGGGCCGCGGGGGTCACGCCACCTCTGAACCGTGGCTCCAGCCTGACAGCTGCACGGCCCAAAGGCTGGAGGGGGGGGGGGGGGGGGGACGCTCGATGAATTTAACAGCTATCGGACATCGTTTGTACTGAATTTCCCACGTTTCAGTGGACAATGTCAGGGATCAATTTTAGCTTAATCAGACTACTCCTGTGCGTTGACAACAGCAGGGTGCATCACTATCACGCTACATCACGCCCACCACAAAGGGGAGCGGGCTCCTTTAAATCACTCCGGTGAACAGACACATAAGCAGCTCCGGGCTTTTTTCAACAGTTGCAAAAAAAAAATTAAAAAAAAATCTCCTCACTTCAGCAAAGTTTTCCCGACCAACGACACAACCACAAAGCACAAATAAAAAATAAAAAAATAAAATAAAAATGAGCCGAGCCCATACCCAACGCAGAGGACAATCTGCAGAGCGTAACCCGCCTCCCCCCCCCCGCCCCATCTGACACAAATGTGCACCTGTGAATTCGGGGTAGTCGAATCATCATAATCGCTGGTAGTTTTTCTGCTGAGCCCAGCCAGCAGTGTGTGTTATTTTTAGAGGGCTGACACAGAAGCAAGCCGCCCATTTACTATGCGAGAGGCCAGAGGAACCTGGTGTAAACCGGCGAAAACGAGGACATCCGCACGACAAAAAAAAAAAAAAAAAAAAAAAAAAAAAAAAGGTGGAGAGTGAGACCACCGAAGTCACACAGGAATCAATCAATCCCAAACGTGACCCGGGATCAGCTTGTTTTGGTATTTGTTGTCTAGTTTCTACGTCTGTATACCGTTTAAACAATAAAATCCTTTTTTTTGTTGCAATAAGCAGATTTGACTCACGTAAACCGCTTAGAAGAAAAAGTTGAGCAACTGTTTTCCGTGTGATGAGGCTGGTGGGCGGGGGCCGACTATGGATCCGGCAACTAAAGCCGTGATTGACACCGAGAATTACACGGAGTGAGCTATTAGCAGATAGCAAGGCGTATCATAATTCAATCCCTCCTCCATCAAAGTGCACCAATATCATAATTCAATACTACGAACCATTAGGCTGCTGCACACCAATATCATAATTCAATCCTGAGGCCATCAGCGCTTGCCAATATCATAATTCAATACTTGGACCATTAAGACGCACCAATAGGCCTATTAGAATTCAATACCTATGGTCAATGGTCTAAGAGCACACTGATACTGGAGTCATGGGTTGACATGGGATAAGCTCTCCACATGAGGCTACTCAGACCCTTTTTAGCCCCGACACCGTGATAACTGGGAGATAAACAACACTAAAATTAGGTATAGGACGGGCGGCTCACCCAATGGCCTGGCCTCAGAGGATAGCGAGCCTCCACAGAGCATTAGTGAGAGAAAGACCATTCACTGCGCTTACAGAGAGGGAGACAGAAAGACTACAAATATGCCCAGTAATCCTGAATATTTACTTCAGGTATATATCCCTCAAGTACCTCGACGGAGTCAAGACTACTTCTTGTTCTGCGCGACTGAATTCTCCCCGTCGACATCTCTCTCGCCACTTCAAACGGTGACAATTATAATCAGCGTCAGCTACCTGAGTCATAAGAGAATCTGTTTCTAGAGGGCATGATTTACCAGGTTTTTTTTTCCTCCTCATTCTCACCAAATCAATTGTTTATCTCGATTTTCTGTTTGATCTAAAAATCAAGGCCACACTCCTAATACCGCTTACTTCCACGATAAAAGACTTTTGATGGACCAGTAAGCCGGCGAGTCCCAAGTTTCCCCTCAAGCTGGTTGAGGATGTTAAAATATATCCGGTTCCTCTGTGGTCAAAACTTCCAGTTTTCAGGTCTGCGAATGAATCAACAGCGCCCCTTAATGCGCTGTGTGACAAGTTTGGCAAAGACTACAAATACGAAACAAGTTGGGGACGCATCCTTTGACCCGTGTACGCCGTTGACTTGTTGAGCGAGGGCGGTTTACCCGTATCAGCAGTTCAGACCTGACAGAAAACCCGATATGGGAAGGAAAAGCCTCATTAGCGCATCTCTGCTAGTCCTTTAATCCATTTCCAGGATTAAAGGACTGATGTCTCAGAAGGATCTGGAAAAACTAATCCATGCGTTTATTTTTAGTAGAATTGATTACTGCAACTCTTTTTTTCACAGGTCTGCCTAAAAAGTGGATCAGACAGCTGCAGCTGATCCAGAACGCTGCTGCCCGCGTCCTCACTAAGACTAAGAAAGTAGAGAACATCACCCCAGTTCTAAAGTCCTTACACTGACTCCCTGTATCTCAGAGAATAGACTTAAAAATACTTCTGTTAGTTTATAAATCCCTGAATGTCTTAGCACCTAAATACATCACAGACTTGTTATCAGTGCATCAACCCTCCAGACCACTAAGGTCTTCTGGCTCCAGCCTGCTCTGCATACCTAGAACCAGAACTAAACACGGAGAAGCAGCATTTAGTTCCTATGCTCCACTTATCTGGAACAAACTTCCAGAAAACTGTAAAAGTGCGGAAAGCCTGAGTTCCTTTAAATCAAGGTTAAAAACACATTTGTTTAGGATTGTCTTTGACTGTTCTAGTTAAACTGTTCTACTGAAACATCACTAGTTCAACTTTTTTAGTCCAATTGTTTTTAATGTTCTATTTTGTTTCTACATTTTATTCCTACTTGCTTTTATTCTGTTTTATTTTCCTATATTTTAAATCATGTAAAACACTTTGCATTGTCTCTGGACTGAATTGTGCTATATAAATAAATTTGCCTTGCTTTGCTTTGGCCAAGCAGGACGTATTTTACTCACCAATTCATTTCCCCTACGCAGATAACGCAACGCCGACCAGAGTCAAAGCCAATTCCTCACCAACAGGAGTTCTTTGGTTCTTATAGAGAGCGCACTCTTTGGATCTTTCTCTTTTACGCCTATATAAGTGATATGCTTTACACGTGAAAGTAGGCGACAGCCATCTTTAACAGGAAGGCTTAACTATTTAACGAACAAAGTGTATATTTTTTATCTATATTTCCACAAACTCCTAATCCTTCTCCCTTAGCTGCACGCGTTCGTTTTAACTCGTCATCCTATGGTCTATTTGATTAATAGCTAGGGCTGGGCGATATGGATTAAAAAGTAAATCTCCGACTTTAACATATCAAATTCGATTAATCGATTTTTTTCCTCCTTTTTGTTTCACAAAAAGAAATTGTTTTAAAACCTTGCTTTTATGTCAAGCATTTCATCAGGGAGTTGACCTGAATTCAAAGTGCAACTAAAAACAAGCTGTGAAACATGCTTGTAAAACAAGATGGCAGCCGTGCCATTATAAACAATGAAAATATAACAAAACATTTGCTGCTAGTGGTATTACACATTGAGATAAGAACAGGCTTCACTGCACTTGTGAACTTCAAACTAAGTTAAAAAAAAAAGTAAATAAAGTACCTCGTATTATGGTTAAAAAAAAAGTTTCCACTTAACAATATTTTGACAATATATTTGCCTAAACATATATTCAGCATCACATGCTGTTCTCTTCATGGAAACCCAATGAGTGTATTGGCGAAATAAAAATCCAGATTTTCCAAAAATGAAATCTTAAAGAATTGTAAATTCGTATTAATCGATTAAATCGATTTATTGCCCAGCCCTACTTATAGCCAAAAGTAAACGAGAAATGTTGGCAAATATATTGGTGGATCGTCACCATACACAAGCACACACACACACACAACGCTGTAAACCTGACAAGCGTTAGGAAGCAAAGACGCCTGGAAAACAAACAGAAAGGAGCTACAGTTAACCAGAAAAGTGAAAAGTGAGGCGAGGTTGGTTGTTTACACCCCACTGGGCCGTCTATTCTTACTCTGCCACACGTTCGCCTGACGATCGTCCTCGGTTAACTCCTCAGGCTTGGCGGCACCAGGCGAGGGGAGGCTTTAAACCCAAAAGGGGGACCTTGCGTCGACTCTGCAGGAATACAGAGCGGCGCAATAATGGATGCTTCTGTCATGAGACGCGATGAAACCCTATGATGCTGTTGGTGAAGGAGACTCCAAGTGGGTCTGTAAATAATGCCTGTCACTTGGAAACAGGCCTCAGGAAACTACCCCCCTCTGCTCGTGTTGCTGGTTGGTGGAGGGGGAAGGGGAGAAGGCTCATTTTTAAAAAGTTAGCGAGCAAAATTAGTAAAAGAAATCTTCTGCGTGTGTATTTCAGCCACATTTTTTTGAGAAAACAAAACATACAACAACAAAGTAGAGAGCTGATTTGCGGCTCATACCACCCCCCCCCCCCCACCACCAGCCCCGCCTGGTACTACTTATGATCTCAGCAACTAAGACACAAAACAGACAGCAGTCTATAAAGAGTTATAACAGATGTTATTGATTTTACTGATAGTGTGACTGCCAAAATACAATGTAACACTCGCTGTCAAACCATTAAATCATTTACTGTTGAGAACTCTTTAAGGCTTGCGCTTGTATTTTTAAACACTTTGGGAAATTTTAGTTAGAGAGTAAAAGCATACAAAGATTTACACCGTAGAAAAAAAAAATGGAAAGAAATGTGCTCACGGTATAGGCAACAATAAGGTTTGGAAAATAGTGCTGGGCCATGACGTTTTGGCCTCAACAAGCTCTCAGCAATATATATATATATAACTATATATATATATATATATATATATATATATATATATATATAGTATATATAGATATAGATATATAGATATATATATATATACTATATATATATAGTAAAGATATATATTAGATATAGATATAAAAACACACACATATATTATATATATATATATATATATATATTATATATGATATATATATATAAAAAAACACATATATATACATATATATATATATATATATATATATATATATATATATATATATATAGTTTATATGTTTGGAGAAAGAAAATTGCTTTAATATAAAAACAGCACAATGATACAGTCAGTTTGAAAACAGAAAGATAGGAACGACGATCGCTATTGGTCAAGAAACGCGTTCTAGCTACATCTGCAATTATGCTATCTTTTATCGGAGTTTCACAGCTAACGACGGCTTCTTACAACACGTGATAAAGCCAAGGTATGCTTTATATGTGGTCTTAGCTAAATACTTTGAAATTTACAGAAATGTAAACAAAAAAAAAAAAAAAAGAGATCCAGCCTAAGCTAAACATTTGTCAGCAGTTTTACCAAGAGCTTCAATCGACTGACTCCATCTGTTCCTGCATCGTCTTCTAGACTCATTAAGCACGCCGTATCTTCTACAGAGACGCAGTAAGACACGGGTAAGAATCGTCTTAGGTGAACACCACAGGCAGACCATGGTGTTCACCTTCGCCTGGCTCAGCATATCTGGTTGTGTAAGTCGGGGTAAACTGTAAAGCCGTAAAAAATGGTACCAACGTTAGACAGCGCACCCTCTCCAGACATACTTGCTGATATGGTAAACATCGAGGGAGGAGGTTTTTTTTTTTTTTTTCCCACTGACAGTTGCCCACTTCTGTCTGTGTCTGCCCCAATGCCTTGACAGTAAAACCTCAGAGACAGAGGACAAAGACCGTACCAGAGCAGACCCAAGGACAGACTGGAGACCTGACATGCACTTGTTCTTTTTTTTTCTCTGACTCATGCTTAGTCGCTCAGCGCCGCACAGTGAAACTTCAGTCCCGATGCCAGGTTCTGTCACTGGGCAGAGCAGCAAGTTGGCTACAGTAAAACCATGACGTGATGCCCCCCCCCCACACCCCTTTTCCTCTGTGCTCCCCCGGCCTGTGCAGCAACAGAGGGGTAAAAATATCCCAGCAGTGGGTTCAGACAACCAGCTCATAAATTAACACTAAAACTCCTGCAGACAACAGTGAGCCAGTCGTTGAGAGATTTATACCACTCGGGTTGCCACTGACCACAGCTCCGGGATCGGCTTACAGAACCCTTTCCCTAAATTTACCCATTAGGAGGAGGCGAATTAAGCGCGGCGTCTGGATCAATTTCCCCCCTTCGAGTCGCTGTTTAGCCTCACGCTAAAGTAGTCCACTGCTTCTCAAAGTGGCTCTGGGGTGTGTTTTTTTTCTTCTTTTTTTCCAGGAAATATTACGAGGTGAGATGTGGCCTATTAGGCCGCGGCTGGGACCCGAGCGGCCCCGTTCTTTCGTTTTCTCGACTACTTGCACGGGAAAATACAAGCTGTGGGCTCAGGTACCGGCCGTTCACCCGTATCTTATTAAGGCTCGCCTCTAATGAAGAGCCGTTTCTCAAGCGGACAGGCGATGCTCCGGCGAACTGCTCGGCTGGGTCTGAAAAAATAAAAGGATGGGGGGGAAAAAGTAAAAACAACAGGAGAGAAGAGTGATGACCCCCCCCCCCCCCCCTCTCTGTCTGTCTCTCTCTAAAGAATCTCAACTCTGTAATGGACAGAGAGGGATTACAGACGTTAAAACCTCCTCCATCTGTAATTCACTGTCACCCTGCCATCATCTCTGAATCACTGATCCACTCTGCAAGTGTGCAAGACCTTGCTAAAAGCATCACAGTTGCACCCATTTGTGTTTGTAGTGGTGGTGGCGGCGGTGGATGGGGGGGGGGGAAGAAAAGAAGAGGGAAAAAAAAATAAAAATCATGCAGAGACAACTTAACAGCTTACTGTGCTGTTTCAAAGCACTCTCTGTCCTCTTAACAACCACCTAGCTTGTTTCCCACACAGGGAATGGGACACACTGATCAAATAAGATTTTAATGAACATCAGCATTCGGAGCGAGGAACAGACGCCGCGATCGCTTAAAGCTACTGACATCTCGGCTGGGTTGCAGTTTCATCTTCAAAAAAAAAAAAAAAAAGGGGGGGAAACAAGAAAGAAAAGATTCCTGAAAGAAAACAGGCTTCCGGTGTGTGTGCGTGTGTGTGTGTGTGTGTGCGTGTGTGCGTGGTCGGCCATGTCCGTCCGATCACAGGGAACGAAGCAAATGAGGAGTCAACTGGCTGACGAGGCTGTGTGTAGGTTCTGATCATATCATTCCAGACACATATTATCCTAAAAAAAATAAAGTAAATAAAATAAAAAATAAAAAACAGGAGTAAGGGGGGGGGGGGATAAGAAGAAAAGGTTGTTCTCTGAAGGCTTTCCTCTAGGAGCCTCTCAGTGGGAGGGAGAGTAAATAAGATGTCATCAATAATAGAAAGTGAATGTTCTGAGCGGTTCTGCGCTCTCTCTCACACACACACACACACACACACAACACACACACACACCAGCTCCGGCTGATTCCTATCCTGCAGACAGGCCTGCCAACCGCCAGCCCTTTTTTGCACACGCTCAGATTCACTGTCCTGACTAATCGCTTGTGATAGGGGCCTTTGCCATAATTACCCAGGGCTTTATCGCAAACTTATGCGATGCATTTTTCATGTCCTAGCTGCTGGCAGTGCCTCCACTGTCCGTGCTGGCTGTCAATCTACGAGGAGGGGGGGGGGGGGGGGGGGATGTTAAATAAAATAATAATAATAATGGCTCTCAGACCAGCTTTCACACATACACACACACGCGCGCAGAAAGCAGACCAGAAAAGGGCAAAATAGGTGAAAGCAGGGTGAAGGGTCAGAGAGAGGAGGGAAAAAATGGAGAGAGAAAAAAAAAAAGGAAGGGAGGGGGAGGAGAGGAAGTCAAGGATGTTGGGAGGGAGGTGTGGGGGGGTGGGGGGTGATAGCTGGTACAGATGCAATGATCAGCCTTTTCCTTGCTGTCTGCAAATTCCAGTAGTGACTAAACCCGATTGGGGTTTTTTTTTTGGATGCCAACACGTGAAACAGGGGGGAAAAAATGTGCTGCAGGTCTTTTCACAGAGGTATTGCTTTAAAATCCAAGAGAAAAATAAAAGGAATGATTATGCATTAAAGAGTGTGCTGCCTGGTGTTACATTTACAGACCCCCCCCCCAACAGAGAAATTAGTTTGTCCGTTTCAAAGCATTGGAAAAAAAGTTAATCTCTCAGTACCAACGCCGATTTGGACCGTTTGCCAATTCTTTGGTATATTCTTCTTCTTCTCCTTTATCATTAAAGCAACTGGTTTGACTTCCTGGTACAGCGCACGTCTCCGCAGTTAAGAAATCAAAGTTTTGAGAAGGACTCCAAGCAAATGTCGTCTTAAAAGAAAGTACGCGAGGGGTTATGCAGTTCTGAATAAAATAAACAAGGATAGAATTACAAGATCAACCCGATTTATCCATCAACGCTTAGCAATTGTGACGATACTAGCTGAAAATCTGAAAAAAAAATTAAATAAATCATCTTTCCAAATCTGAACAGAATCAACATCTCAAATAAAAAAAAAAAGATCCTTGAAAATAAAGCGTTAGCCTAGTGAAACCTTTACTCGTAAAAATAAAAAAAAAAATACAAAAATAGAGCAATTTCTATGCTTATTTGGTAGTTGGATCATTAAAGATTGAGACAAACATGAAAAAGATAATATAAAACTAGCCAATTGTAGACTGACTTATCCTACAACACCAACCATTATTGTATTTATTTTCATGGGGGGAGTCGGGGGGCGCTTGCCCAGGCCCGTCTTTCAGAGAAGAACCGCCACTGTCTCTAACAGATAACAGATAGTCAGGAAAGACAAGAGAACGCTATCTCATTTTTTTTATACATTTTTTTTTTTTTTTTTTTTACATAATGCATGAACAAGGGGGCAACGGGTAGGAGGACCAAATAGGATCAAATAAATAGGAGAAGTGAAGCCTTGATGATGTGGCATAAGTGCAACACAAAGCCCGCTGGGAAGACTTGCTCACTGTCCTTTTGTCTACCCAGTCACTGGGGCATCATGACCCAAATAAAAGTTTAAAAAACCCCGAGCTTTGCGCAGCTCACAAAATAATGTATGAACAATCGAGGGTGGGGGGGGGCTAAAGCCTACATAATGCAATCTTTATGTTAATGACGGCGGCGAGCGGGCAACTAATATTCATAAATTATGATTTGAAATTCAGCAACGCGTGTTAAATGCCACGGGAGAAGAAGAAGAAGAAGAAGAAAAAAACAACAGAGCCATTGTCTCGCGCGTCTTGTGATAGGTCAAACATGGTCTAATATATTCCGGCCCAATATGTTTTTTTTTTTTTTTTCATATCTCCTGCGTGGAGCGTGGGGGGTGTTAAGAGGAGGAAAGGGGGGGGGGGGGTGCATTTTAAGGAGTTTATCACATCCACAAGGTCACGGTCTGACACATTTCTAACATTCGTGCTGCTAACTGTCCCGTTCTGTCCACTTCCACAGACGTGGCAATGTCTGTTTAAAAAAAAAAAAAAAAAAAAAAAAAAAAAACTCACTGTCAAGTGGGAATGCCGACAGGAGGTGGAGGTGGTGGTGGAGGGGGGGAAGAGCCGAGCTCATCAGACATAATCACCGAAACGACTTCCATATAAACTGTTCCAAAACCGTTAGCCCGTAACGTCGCTAAACTTCCTAAAATGTCTCCGGCAAAAACAGCACAAAAAGCCCCAAAAAACAGCTCCCGTGTGTCTCTACGGTCGGTGTCGCCACAGCGCCACCGTGTAAACCAGTCGCACTTATTTTATTTTTATTTTTTTTTTTTTTTTTTTTTCCCCTCCCCTTCCTTCCTTCCTTCCCCCCCGAAACGATCCAACCTCACGGCGGCTAAAGCGCCGCGGCTAACTACGGCTACTACTCGCTCCGGTTAAAAGTTGAACAACACGCAATAAAGATAGCCAGCCGAGAGCTCCTTCTTCTGTAACCCCCCGCCACCAAAGCCCCGCCGTTTAGCTTTCTATTTCGGCGCATCACCCCCCCGCGGCGTCGCCCCGGCTTGCCCCGGTTTGCAGGGTTCCCCGATCGATGTTGAATTGAACAAAGAGGATCAATTTCTGATCAGCGAGAGAGCCACTTTCATCAATGCGAGGGACGAGGTCCCGGATTCTCTTCCGAAACAAACCTACGGAGGCTGCTGGCGAAATAAAACCACCCAAAAAAATAAAAACGCCGGGGCCGGCGAGAGCGCCGACGCGGCCGAAGGGAGACCGAGAGGCCGGGCGGCGAGAACGGAGCTCGGACTGACCTGTAGTTGTTGTAAGTCAAAGCGCTTCCAATATTGAAACATCGATCCTGCATTGGCCGCCATCTTGAGACATATTGAGACAGGAATGAGATGCTGATAGAGAGCGCGGGGGTTGGAGTTCAGTGGAGAGGACCGGGCGGCGGGAAGACCCGGACTGGATCGGCGCCGCCGCACGGCCCCGGAGACGGCTGCTCCGTGGAGCGGAGCCAGCACGCCGGCGTGTCTCCTTAATAACGCCATTATAATTGCTTAAATAGCATTTTATCAACATTGAGAAATTACAGGTAAACAGCTAAACTGGTACTTCAATACGAATCTTCTTCTTTTTTTCAGGAGTGAAATAAAAAAAAGTGGACTGAAAGAAAAACTGATGTTTTAATGTATCAAGAGCGCCCCCCCCCCTCAACAAATCGCGCTGCAAAAGTATAAATACCCCTTGAACTTTGCCACATTAGAGCCACAAGCGTCAACGTGTTTACTGGTATTTACGTGACAGACATACTCAGATTAGTGCAAGAAAATTAGTACTAAAAGTAAAATTCTGAAAAGTGTGGCATGCATATGCATTCAGTGTCCACTGGAGTAGCCATCAGTTTGCCAGGTTCAGATTCATCCAATGAGAACTCTGCCGTTTATTAATGGACTGTCTTTTTTTAATTAAACTTATTTGAGTGTGATTTTGTTTTGGATGGATTTGGGATTGAAGAGTAGAGCCTGCGGCTGAACAGCTGATTTTGTTCGTTGTACATATTTAATGGAGCTGGTGCTGTGCTGTAGTTGGATGACACACGCTGATGCGGAGCACGCTAATGAAGTTGCTTATTGTCGTTCGTCATAACTGATTTAGTAGTAGGCGGTGATCGTATGTGACGGAGTAGTCCTGGAAGGCTGCTAAAATTGCACAGTGTATACCGGCCATAATACATGTAAAATACTACTTATCAATAAAGCTCATCTTGGTTCTGATGATTTTCTTTTTTCCAATTGAAATGTTCCTTTACATTTTTTAAAAATTGTGTATCCAAACTTTTAGAAATTACTGCTTTTTCTTGAAGTCCACTTTTTAAGTAGTGATGGCTGAAATTCTCTGCACCACGAAGGTTTTTCATGTTTTAATCATGTAGCTGAAATTGTTGATTTTGTAAGAAGAAATATATATATACAGGACTGTCTCAGGAAATTAGAATATTGTGATAAAGTTCTTTATTTTCTGCAATGCAATTAAAAAACATGAAATGTCATACATTCTGGATTCATTACAAATCGACTGAAATATCGCAAGCCTTTTATTGTTTTAATATCGCTGATTATGGCGTACAGCTGAAGAGAACTCAAAAATCCTATCTCAAAATATTTGAATATTTCCTCAGACCAAGTAAAAAAAAAAATAATTATAACAGCATTACATTGCATTACAGAAAATAAAGAACTTGATCACAATACTCTAATTTTCTGAGACAGTCCTGTAGACATAGACATAGACAGCTTTATTTGTCATTTTGTGTGCACAAAGTGCGTACAGAACGGAATTTCGTTTGCATACAGCTTGAAAAATCACAGTAAATTGCACAAATTTTCAGGATAAAGATGCAGCAGCGATTTATGTAAACAATTGAAATGTAAAACAATGTAACAATGTAAACAATGCATGGGAAATAGACAGTGTGTTATTCACGGTATCCAGGAGAGTATTATTAAAACCGTGTAGTATACGAAAGTGGTACAGAGTCCATTTGTGGCTTCAGCATTTCAGAGTCCATTTTGGGAACCTCCTTTCACTGTGATCATAGTTTCAAGCCCTTTTCAAGCTATGTCTCTTTCAGCTTTAGAAATCTGTAGATTAGTCAGAGCGGACGCAGAACATTTACATTTTTAAAGCCTTGCCACAAATTCTCAGTTGGATTTAGGTGAAAGCTATGATACCAAGTCTGTCGTTGTAGCCCTGGCTGTGTGTTTAGGGTTGTTGTCCTGCGGGAAGGCGAACCTTTGCATCAGTCTCAAGTCTTTTCCAGCCTCCAACAATTGTTTAATAACATTTTTTTCAGTACTCATGTGTATTTAACTCCATCCATCCATCAGCCCATCAACACAGACCTGCTTCCCTTTTCCTGCCAAAGACAGATAAGCCTACAGCATGATGCTGCCACCATTCTGGGGATCAGTGTATACGTTTTTCTGCCTCACATCTTGGGCATATAGGACAGAAAGCTCAGTTTGGTTCTCAATGGACCGCCCTACATCCCTTTCAACAAACTCCAATCCACTAGTTCCCCTAGAGAGGCCAGATTTGTGGAGCACAGATTATCCCACCTGAGTTGTAGGTCTCTGCTGCTCCTCCAAAGCCACTATGGGCATCTTGGCTCTGCCTCTCGGCTGATTTGAAGAAGGCGACTACACTGTTACCTCAATTACTGGACATTCAAACTTATTCATTTGGAACTATTTCTGATTGTGAAGATAGGGACAATCATAATGCGGAGACCAAGAGCACCACCCACCATTTCTATCAATATAGACACATCGGTATCACCCATAGGAGCGTTTTGCTTCCATTCTATATCCAGCTGGTTTAGATTTGTGCGCTCCATGAGCCGTAGCTAAATTCTTTAAAATAAGATAAAAAACATGCTAAAAAAAAAGCGTATTTCTAAGTGCTGCCAGTGTCCGCGCCATGTGAACTGACTCATGACATTTTAGCAGTGGATATTCTATTAATGCTTTATTTTATTTTTTTGCCTCTTTAAAATGTAACATTCACAATGTTTAATGTGAAATGCACAAATGAGGATAGCTGATCTTAGATATTGCATGTATATATATATTTTTTGCATCTCTTAAAGATTATTTATCTCTAGCATTTGGTCATTTTTTACAGGTACATTGGAGTCAATTTCTTTAACTTAACAGCTCTTTGCATTTATTGTCTCTTTATGGCCATTCCATATGTCTTTATGGTCCTTTTGTGTCTCTGTCTTGCCCTGTGTAAATCTCTTTATGGTCATTTTATTCTCTTCATTAATGTCTTTTTTACAGTCATTGCAATTGTAGTTGTTTTTTTGCATCTTGAGGGGATATTTGTTTCCCCACATCTTTGAGCCCTAGAGCCCATGCATTCTCCCACACTTTGCTACATCACATCCACCAATGTTATTGTATTTTATCGGGATTGTTTTTCATAAACCGACATAAAATTGAACGAAAATGGTTTTCGAATAACAACAAAGAAATGTATATATATATATATATATATATATATATATATATATATATATATATATATATATATATATATATATTGTGTGTTTTTATATTCAGTCCTCTTGAATTAATACCTCAGTCTCCAGTATTTTAACTCAAGTGACTTTCTTCCAGGAGTGACCTGTATTTAACTTCGTCCATTTCCCATCAACTCTAACCAGCTTCCCTGTACCTGCTGAAGGACAGCCTCCCCACAGCATGATGCTGCCACCACCGTGCTTCACCTTTCTGTATTCAGGGTAATAGCTTTCTCCTACATACAGTGTTTTCCTGAATAAAGCACCTTTTTAGTGGGTAACTGCAAACAGAACTTTTTGTGGCTTTCTCTCAACAATGCCTTTTTTATTGCCACTCTTTATCAGAGGCTACATTTGTAGATTGTACCACTGATAGTTGTGCGGTCCACAAAATGTCCTACCTGAGCTGTGCGTCTCCACAGCTCCTCCAGAGTCACCATGGGCCTCTTGACTGCTTCCCGGAGTAATGTTAACCTTTCTAACCTGTCAGTTTGGGTGGAGCTGACGAATACGCTTGCTTTTTACAGACGGGACTGAACCTCACCCTGCTCCAGTCTTCTCCCTGACCTGTCTGCTGTGATGCTGTGTCTTCACGATGCTGTTTGTTCACTAGTCGTCTTAAACAAACCCCCTGAGGCCTTCCCAGAACAGCTGCGTTAAAAGAAAATGCTCTGCTTTTGCTCGTACGGCGTAGGAAGATACACGTAAAGGAAAACATCACTTGCATCATATTCTCTTCAGCACAACCCTTTTGAATATCACATTTAGGTGAAAACAACCTTTTTTTTCTTTCTTTTCTTTTTTGTAAAACAGCGGTTTGTCACTGTCCTTCGTCTCTTGACATCTGCAGGCTTTTTAGTACAAATACAACATTTCACATTCTCCCCATAAAGGAATGGAAGCAGGCGATCGGATTAAACTAAGTAAACAACACCTACACATAGAAACAGATAAATTCATCAAACAAATTTAAGAGGATAAGGAACTGAGAAAATGCACTCCTGTAGTTCAGTCAGGACACAGCAGAGATGAATAGACGAGAACGCTAAAAGTTTGAGGACAGAACATCATAAAGGTACGTTTAAAAGATAAATAGTGTGGTGTTAGCAGGAATGAAGGCATGTGGGTGAGTACACTGGATGCCCTTCCTGACGCAACCGGGATTCAAACGCAGGTTCCCCCGTATCAAAGACACAGACTTAGCCCCCCACCCCACAGAGGGATGTTACCTCCACCAGGCTAGGGGTATGATTCTCGCTTGGGGTGCGAAAGGTCCCGGGTTCAGCTCCCGGACGAGCCCCCATGTTACGGCTGCAGTCAGTCCCGGCCGTATTTTCCTTTTCGGGTGAGAGAAACAGGCCTTCTGCAGGTGGGATGCATTTCCCTGATTGGTGCGCCGCTGCTTTAAAGCTGCTACGCTTGCAGCAGAGAAGAGAGCCTCTCCTCTGAGTTGCCTCTGGCCTTGGACACAAATTGAGAAACGCAGTTTTAAGGCCGACTACAGTGACTCAACCAAGACGTTTAGACCCAGGAATTTCATCTACATGCATCCGTTTGTCCGATAATCCTGCTGCAGCGGGGCCCGGGCTGCAGCAGCCAGTGGTCAAGCTGTCAGTGTGAATCCAGATCTGCTGCTGAAGTGACCTTGAGCAGTGCACTGAACCCTGGCTGCCCCCCCCCCGAGGGGCGTCACTCCTGCAGACCGCGTCCTCTGACCCTCTCAGCGTGTCGACGGGCCTAAGAGAAATATGGAAAGAATCTAATTACACTGTATGCGGGATTCGCCGCGTCAAACCGTTCTGCCTAATTCACCTTAAAAACCCAGAGCGCCGCGCCGGAGCTCCTCCACCACCAGCCTCCGCCCGAGCCCGAGCCTGAGCCGCCTCAGGTTTATCAAGGTGACACATCTGCTGCACACATTGTTTTCATTTTTAGCACTCTGTGGCTTCCCAAATTTAAACTTCCACTGCGTGCATGTGTGTGTCTGTGAGTGTGTGTCAGGGCCCGCAGTGTGGAAAACCCAACGCCTGTGTTCACACATTTTTTATTTCTCCTCCTTCTTTAGGGGCCGAGAGCATTTACCCAAAAATATTGCATAGCGTTATTTTTTTTCTCCAGTTTCTTCACAGCCATTGCACTTTAATTGTATTCACCCAAAAATAACAGGAGAATTTGCCATAGATAATAACACCTCTTTGGCTGCATACGTGTGGACACAAAGGTGGGCATTCTTGTGCCTGGAATTACCTCGCCTTTCAGGCCATTACTTGATTTGATTTGAAGCTGTTTGTGTCTCCTCCCGGAGCATGAATAGGGCTCAGTGCTGAGCTCCGATATGCAACCCAAATAGCTGCGCCTTATTTCATACTTCATTTATGGGCATAATGCTGTGATTTACAGGCCCACGGCGGGTTTTTTCTCATCAACAGCCGGTCACATGCGTTGTATAAAATACATTGAATTACCGCCGGCTGTATGAAAAAAAACAGATGCATACAGATGTGTTGATTTAATCATTAAGATGTAATGGCAAGCAGTGTGATTTACATTAAGCATCGAATCCATTTTCATATACATTTTTTTCCCCCCCCAATTCATCTGCACAAGGACTCCTGATCCTTTAGTTGCATATGAGCTGATGAATCCGCCGTTTAATCCTGTCATTTCTTTCTCTTTGTTAATCAGCGTTTCCCTGGCCTGGCCCCCGACTGGTGACGCTACCTATCATTAAGCCAAACCAGAAATACGAGTCTCAGATAATCCGGGGAAGCTTAGTAGCTCTGCAATGTGTCCATTATGCTGTATTTGTATAGTTATCTCCCACCATTACACAAGAAGCCGGGCTGAAAGGAACGCGACACGTGTTTTTACGGCTCTGACATGGCTTCGAAGAAAACGGGGAATTAAGCGAAGGATGAATTCGAAGTTGGAGTCAACAAAAAGCACGTGATCACCAGGCCGATTGTTTAACAGTTGCATTATTTTGGACATTGACTGTATGTTTTGCGTGGTGAAAGTTCAATTTTAGAGTAAGAAAATTTACCCAAAGCTCTAAAAATAATTTTATTTTAGATAAACGCCTTGCCTTACCCAGGAAATTGACTTTAATCTAAGGCAGAAGACCCTACAGTGGATTGTGAAACTCTAAATAAAGAGTCGTGGCATGATCTCCAAAACTCGCACTAATTGCGTTATAATTTAATTAGTGCTCAAAGCCTTGTTTTATTATCAGACACAGATAACCTGATTAAGTACAAAATGCAGTTTTTAAATAATGATTAGAGTTATTGAGTGTGGGGGGAAAAAGCTGTCTAACTCAACCTGGTCCAATTCAAAGAGGGGATCATCCCTCAAACCTAATCACTGGTTGTGGCGCCCTCAGCAGAATTGACAGCCATCAAATGTTTCTGATAACTGATAATAAGGCTTTAACTTCACCGTGGAGGAATTTTGCTCCACTCTTCTCTGCAGAATTGCTTTAATTCAGCCACAATAGAGAGTTAGCGAGCAGAAACGATCCATTTAAGGTCACGCCGCAGCTTCTCCGTCAGGTTTATAGGTCAAGGGTTTGACTCCAAAACCTTTCAGAGGTGGACTTGCTGGTGCGCTCTGGATCATCGTGCTGCTTCACAGCCCTGGTGCTCTCCCAGGTCACAAACCGACGGCCTGGCGATTAACGTTCACCACTTTATGGAAGTGGGCAGGATTTGTGGTTCAGTCAGTAACGGCAGGCCCAGGACCATCACACCGCCACCATCGTGTTTGACTGTTAGTACGGGTGTGTTTGATTTATGCAACATGTAACGGGATCCGCTTATGTGAGGCAGACCTTTGTGTTTTGTGCAGTCTGAGCTTTCTTAGGATAGCGGTGTTGGCCACAGTCTCTCTCTCACCGTGGAATCAGGAACACGGACCCAAGCTGAGACAGGTCAGGCCTTCAGTGCCGTGGACGTTGTTCTGGGTTGATTTGTGACCTCCTGGATGAAATATTGATATACTCTAGTTGGGATGTTGGTAGGCCAACCATGTCGGTGAAGATTCATCCCCTTTTCCACGTTTTCTCCATTTGTGAACAATTGAATTACCGCCTTCGATGTCCCGATCGGCACTCCGAACTCACCTCTGAGTTTCAACGCGAGCCACAATCCCGCTTTTGTTCAATCTGTTGAACAAAAGCTAAAACAAAACAAACAAAACTAATTGTGCTGTCTGCTTCCAAAACGTGAAACGGATCTACAACTTAGGTTGTTTACGTTTCCAAAAGACCCTTCATCTTCTTCTGAGTACGCTGAATGATTCCAATCAATATTGGCCAAATATGTCCTTGCAGCACGAGTCTGCGAGGCAAATCTGCAGCGTTTCGACTCTGCATCTCAACACACAGTCTCCACAAGGATTTGAACTGAACTTCAATGGTATCTGGATGACTTTGAAGCAGTAGGAGGGGGGGTGGGGGGGGGATGCTTTCTGCACGCCGCAACTCAGCGCAAGTTATTAATCCGTCTGCCGATGGACATCTTGTATGCACGTTTATCTGTAAACAGTTTGATCTTGTCTTACTTTTATATGTACATTTCCACATGAAGAACGCAGCTGCAGGAACATGTCGGCGCCCAGAGATTAAAAAAAAAAAAACCTCATCAGCTCTCGCACATTTGGGTGGAGTTTAAATACAGAGAAAATAAACACATTCATGGTGTCACTGCCACTTTACCGCTGGATGTGCAGCCCAGCCGGAGCTACGGGGGATGAAATAAAACAGCCGAGCTGTCTCGTAGCCTCCCCCCCCCCCTGCTTGTGTCCCTGCCTCTCCTGCTCACGGTCTCTGCCTGCAAGGTGCTTTTAGCGGGCCTCGCGTGGCCCGGTTACAGACGGATGTGAGGCCCTCGGGAGCCGCGGGCAGGAGTGCAACACTGATCGTGTCGGACAGGCTGGGGAGGCTGCATAAGATCATCATCACCCGGCAGTGGAGTGAATCGCCGCGGTGGCACTTTCACACAACCTCTGACCCCCGGGGGCAACCTCCCAGGTCGTGATCAAGGTCAGGGGTCACGCCGGGGCCCCGGCAATCAGCTTGATCACAGGCCACGTCCTGCCTCTTCCTCCTCTTCCTCTGTCTGTGTCTCTCTGTCGCTCAGCTTCTCCTTCATCAGCCGGGACCAATTGAGACATCCTCTCCCCCGGGAGTGCAAAACAGAAAGCAAGAGAAAATCAATAAGGAAGATGAGTGAAGACCCGGAGGTCCCATCAAATACTGGAGGCTTGTTTCTGTGCCGCTATTCTCACATCCACACAAGTGCGCACGACACAAAGTATTCTCACTCCTGAAATATATAATGACAGCAGTAAACACAGGTCTGAAGAACGATTGGTTCACCTCTTCACCAATTTGGACTCTTATTTCTCACCCCGAGTTGCTGTTTTGTCCCAAAGTGCTTCTACCTCTTCCATCTAAACAAACGATTGAGCCAAAAGTGTACTTAACCGCTGTGTGAAAATGCATTTTACTTACTGTTTCACTAGTTTTGATCAATTATAGAGATAAAATATCAATTTAATGTAAATTTTAGTTCATATTTTAGCCTTTTTATATCGGGTGTGCTTCTGATTGCTGTTTGGAGCAGTCAGCTCAGGATGTCAAATCAATAGATGACACATTTTGAGTCACTCTACCGCATTTCCTTAAAATAAACTATATGAGCTGGTTATAGAAAATGACATTAAATCAAAGCAGGAAGCTGACACATGATGGCAGACGGACCAAATGCTACAGATGCAGGAAAAGGCAAAGGGGCAAAGTCGCAAAGCACCCGTTGGAAACTCAATGCAAAGTCCGTAAATGACACACTCTGCTGTTTCTGGAATAAATGCAGAATAAGCTGACGAGACTTTTTCTGTGTCTCCTGCGCTGCACGCATGCCCACGTGTAGTTAGCTGCAACATATCTGAAGACATTTATTCTCTAAACTACTGGTGGAAGAGCAGAAAGTTTATTGAAATAATAATAGAAGGTTCAAGGAGAATTTATTTTTAAAAAATCATATTGTACTGTGCTTTTCCAATGAGCCAGAGGTTTTTGTAATCTTTAAAGGGGTCTTGATCAATAGTAATTCAAACTGTCTATTTCCCTTCATTTATTGTTTGTTCAGTACTGAAGAAACTGAAGAAAGCGGAGGACAAGTTGAGCAACTCTGTCGATATCTTGTTGCCATTTCAGTCTTTGGTAGCTTTTTGTGTTTTGCTCTATTTCATCAGATCTGTGCTTTTGTTTTTTTGAGTGGTGAAATATTATTAACATTTAGCCGCCGCAGCATTGTATCATTTATTTCATTTCAGTTTTAATTTCCCACCAGCCAGCCTGGAACCACAGGTGGAAACAAGGCGGATCGGAAACGGCTATTTCAAATAAATAAATAAACTATTTTTCATTCAAATACATGTCCTTATATAGCTATTAACAGCATGTCTGAATAGAATATATCGCAGAATAGAACAGAATAGAAATAACTTTGTTGTCTGTGTGACAGTCAGTGGCAAAAACATGTACACAGAATGCACCGGTTACATGCTAGCTCAGGTAATATGAATAGAAAAGCTAACTTATAGTAAAGTTGTGAGGCAGAAAATGAACAAATCAGAAAGGGAAAAATATGGTGCAATTATTAATCCTTAATACTTTTATCTTATTATTACTTACTCATTACAGTATTAGTTATTGCTCAAAAAGAATGTCAAAAAGAAGGAAGTTCCTCACATGAACAAAACTTAAAAGGAGAAGTTACATTATTTTTTATTATTTGTTAACCATTTCTAATAGTATAAATGATGCAGAACAGTAAAGGAGTATTAAATAATCTGTATTTATATCCTGCTATCAAGATTTTCTTGCAAGGGTTAGGGGACTTTTCTTGCTAGTTTTTCAAAGTTTTAATTTTTGGACTTTGGCTGATCTCACCCATAAATCATCCATGCGTAAAAAGGTTAACTATAAAGGATAAACCATTGCTGTTGCAACACATAATAGATCATTTAACAAAGGCTAAATTTCATTTTTAACTGTTACGACTTCTTTCCAGGTACCCTAAACCATGTGCGCCGTACGGCACACCGTCACGATCAGGTAAGGAAAAAAAGGTGTGAAAGAGCAGCTAAAAGCTAAAAAAAAAACTATGAAAGACCTTCAGAAGGCCTTAAAATCTGTCGATCAGTGTCACTTAAAAAAAAAAGACTGCAGGAAAATCTGGATCACTGGAAGGAGACTGTAAGGGATTTGGCTTGCTTTAAAACTTTTGCACGGGGCTGTAATCTGAGCTCACGGTGTCAGCGAACCGTTCGACTTTAACTATTTCTATTACTCTTTCAACTGCACAAAACTAATTTATACAAGTAAAAAAAGAAAAAAAATTTAACCGATAGAAGACAAAACACACCCTGATCGTTTCCTTCCCCCAGAATCCGTTGCCTTATCTGATGAAGGGGGTGCACATGTGTTTAAGGTATTAAGGCCTCATCCTGAAGCTGATTCATGCTGCTCCTCGGTGCAACATAACCCACGGCAGGACATTAAATGATCGGGCTGAAAATAGCAGCGTTCAGATGAAAGGAGGTGGAGGATAAATAATGCAGAAAGAATACAGGGCCTCTTATGGGGATAACCAGTCACACGCACATAAAGAGGCTGCACGGTGAGGAAAAGTGAATGGATGTAACAGGAAGGAGGAGGACCCAGTGGAGAGACACACATGCTTCTTACTTCATCTCCTCCCTCTCCTGCTTGTCTGCCTGGCTTCTTTTTTTTTTTTTCTTTTTTTTTCCACTGCTCTCAGTCAGACTTCATGACATCCTCCGTGTCTGTGGGGAGGAATAATGTTGTCCCAGCAATGCCGTGTTTTTCCTGCCCGGCAGACACAACAGACAAGCCTGCTGCCTCATCATTTTTTCATGACTTCTGATCAAAATACCTTCAAGCAAACCTGAACAGGCCATCCTTTTCAGGTGGAGAGCCTTGTGTGGGCTTCACTGTCTAAAAAAAAGGGGGGAACGCGCTTGCTTTGGAATCCCTTTATTTGTTTTGTGTCGGATCCTCACATTAGATCTGTGACTCATTTGTTAGCATCCTTTGGTTAGAGGAGGGTGTGCTGTGATGCCGGGTCATATCTAATCCATAAAACATCGAAGACAAACCTTTTCGAGGCTCCGCTGCTGGATGCCTCATTTCCAGCTGAGATGTTTATTCATTTGCAAAATTAAACATGCATGCTTGCAGAAAAAAAATCTGAATACCACCACACTGAGAGAGAGAGAGAGAGAGAGAGAGAGAGAGAGAGAGAGAGAGAGAGAGAGAGAGAGAGAGAGAGAGAGAGAGAGAACTCTGCAGAGGATTATATTCTTGCATAGGGAGACACCTAGTGGTGGTAAACAAGAAGCGTTTTTTTTTGCATGTAGAGGATGTCCACAGCCCTTCAACTAAGCAGAAGATAATTTAGGGGCCCATCTCCAGTTAAGCCCATCATCTACCACGGCACCACTGACCTTCCATTAATAATCCCCATGCTTTATTATTTCTGCATTCAAGAGAGCCAGCAATAAATTAAACTGTCTGACAGAACGTCTTTTTGCCCTGTTATCACTTAAACAAACACGACTTTTGACAACGCTCTGGTTTTATTTATCATTTCTTAATATATATATATATATATATATATCTATGTTAACCCTTTAAAGCTGAGATAACAGAGGGTTCAAGGACACAATGTAAATTATGTGGAAGATAGCGCTACTTTCCCTCCTTGTGAATTTTAATTGTAGGCTACTTATGAGCTTATTGGACATATTTTTTGACAGTTTTGACAGAGTTTTTTAACTTCTTCGATTGATTCAATGAGACAAGTGCGTTAATGATTTAGTTTAACTAACATGAAGTAAAGTGAAGTCTTTACACATCCGGAGATTTACTTTTTTTATTCATTGTTATTTTCAAAACAGCTCAAACTCAGTCAGATGGGATGCTGAACATATGATTTTTAACATAGTCAGGCCATTACTTTGACTAGGCCATTCCCCTACATAAATATGAGTTAAACTTTGATTTAACACTTTTCTTACATCTTTCTGTAAATCAGCTGCTGCCTTTACTCTGTTTAACTTGAATACTGGATTTTTTTTATCTGAATATGCCGTATTATCAATAATTGTGCAATATTTTCCTTTTTGTCTCACTGATAAAATCTTTCTCTTTTGCTTTAGGACTTAACTTTAAATTAGCTTCTTATTAATACCACTAATCTAGGGTGTGACCCTATGTATTTTTGCCACTGTAACATCCAAACTTCCCCACTGTGGGACAGAAAAAGGTATTTCTTATATTATTTGATCTTATCTTAACTATTACATAGCCATGCCTGTGCCGTTTAGGGTCATTGTCCTGCTGGATGGTGACCCTCCACCCCAGTCCCAATTTTCTGGCAGCTTCTAATAACTTTTCTGTCGGGATCATCCATCCGTCTGCCTGACCCAAGAAAAGCATTCCCACAGCATGATGCTGCCACTGCCATTTTTCATCACTGGGATGATGTGCTCAGTGTTAGTTTCCCAACACACAGTACTTTGCATGTAGGCCAGGAAAAAATAATCTGTTTTGTTCTCCTTTCTCCCACACGCTCGCTCCATCCAGTGCATGGCTTCTGGAAAACAGAGCTTCCATGGGCCTTTTGGTTGCTTCACTGATTAATATCGGTTTAGATGGCCCGTCGTGTCTTGGCAGCTTTGCAGTCGTGTTCTTTCCATCACCAGATTATGGATTGAGCAGCGCAGCGCAGCGCTCTGTGAGATATTATTCTACAACATTGCTTGCTTCAAGCTACTCTACATCTTTCTCCCTGACCTGCCAGCCGTGTTCCTTGGTCTTCACGATGCTCTTTGTTCACTAAATGTTCCCTAACAAACCTCAGAGGCCTCCACAGCACAGCTGGATTTGTATCTAACTTAAATCAGATAAATGTGAATTAAATTTAATGATAAGGTGATTTACGAGGGCAACTGTACTGGGTTTTATTTGGGGGGTCAGAGTATTGGGTTCTGAATACAAACGCTCACCACGTTTGTATTCAGCCAACGCTTTGTGTTGGTTTTTCACACAAGTCTGGGGCTGCAATGAGTGAAAAAATTTAATTTGTATGGATATTTTTGCTCGTGAATACAGAGTCACAGGTACAACCCACTAAATCAAGATATGCATTCCGACGAGGCCTGTTTGTGAGATTAAAAGAACCTTCTGAAAATAACGTTATAACGGAGGTAATAAATAGGGGTGTAAATCACCACCTTTGTCACAATATGATGGATCTGTTTGAATGACGATATATTAGTGATATAACAAAGTCTGTTACGATTTGTAATCCATATGATGCGTTATCTGCCCATTATTAGTTACATTGATATCAACTCAGAAAAAAAAAACAAAAATGATTTGACCATTTTATTTCTAAGCTTTTACAGGTATTGGGCATTTAAATAAAAAAAACAGCATTCTTCTCATTTTAAAATACTAATAATAAAAGATCACCCGTTCACCATGGTCTCATGCCTGAATGTCAAAATAAAGGCGCATCTTAAAAATTACGATACGGATCGATGTTTTCAATTTACATCAATGTAATTGGATCGTTAATCATTTAATCGATACATCGATGTAGATCATTCTATTGTTGCACCCCTGGTCATAAATGTAGTTTTCAATAAGCCAACGTCTATGTATTAAAAAAAATTTTATCGGTTGGTCTGATGTAGATAATGTTCAAATCTTAAATGTGGTGTGTTCTTGAGCTGTTAGAAGAAAATCTTAACAAAATAAAAGACTTGAAAGCATCTGTCTGTGTGTTATTAATCTATATAACGTGTTGTTCACTAATTGAGTTAGTGAAAGAAAGTATTTAAAGATTTTCTAATGTATTGAGATTCGCCTGCACAGCCACCTACATTGTGGATCAAATATTAAGATTTAAAATATCAACCTGTTAATAAGACCGTAAAGAGCTGCATATTTTATTCTTACTTCATTTGCTATTACTGCCAAGGGTTTTTGACGCTTTTGAACTTAAACTTGAAAAATATCTGTATTTTCCATGAGATCCGGGATCAACAGGAGTCAGACTTTGCTTATTTCTGCAGCAGGATGCTGCATTCTGGGTCGAGGTGTTTATCCAACCCAAAGAAATCACACCTCAGACCCTCCAACAGTAAACAGGCCTCACAAAAAGCCCATTCAGCAGGAACTGGAAGCCTGACCAGCCCTGCCACGTCTAGATGTTGGTGTGCACAGGCCTGGCATGAACGCTTTTCACCTTATTTAAAATGATCCTTAGGACACGTGGGCAGGGAGCATAACGAGTTACGTGACTGCAGCGGCTTTTATTCTACTTCTTCCTTATCTCAACTCACGGCTGAACAACAGGCCAAAGGTTTTCAGTTACTGTAAGGGTGTGTCACGGCATTGCAATGGCGGCGGGGTGATTTCCCTGTTTATATGTTTATTCGTCCTGTTTGAATACAGGTTTGGGGGGTTCTGCGAGGAGGAGGAGGGGAGTCCATGGGAGTCAGGGCTGGTTGGAGACCAGCGGGCCCCTCTCCCAGGGCATCCCACCCGACAGGTGTAAGGAAACTGTATTTGGGACCGGTCCTAAAAAGGTCCTGCCTGTCCGTGTGCGTAGCCACCGTGGGCTTCCTGCTCCTCCTGGCCACCTGTGTGACGCACCTGCCGGACCAAGCCGCCCCCGAGTCACCACTGCCCGAGGTGACCCTCCTGATCTGGACGCCTCCGTTCGGGGAGTACAGAGCGCTTCCGGACTGCCTGGAGCTTTATCAGATCCGTGGCTGTACGCTCACAGACGACCCACGGGCGTACCCCCAGGTGGACGCCGTGATCATCCACCACCGGGAGATCGCCACCGGCGAGGCGGAACTCCCGCCGGAACCGCGGCCCAGCGCGCAGAAGTGGATATGGATGAACTACGAGTCCCCCACGCACACGTCCGGGCTGTGGTTTCTGGACGGCGTGTTCAACCTGACCATGAGCTACAGGACAGACTCGGATATTTTCCTGCCTTATGGGTATCTGGTCCCCCGGGGGCGCACGGACACCGTGGGTCCCGAAAGCGCTTTTACGCACCAGCTCTCCCACTCCAGACGACCCCGTAAAGGCTTCGTGGCCTGGGTCGTCAGCAACTGGTCGGCGACCCACGCCCGAGTGGGCTTCTACCAGCAGCTCCGCGGGTTCGTCCGAGTGGACGTGTTCGGGCGCGTCGGGCGGCCGCTGGAGCGGGGCGACGGCAGCGTGGTGCGGCTACTGCGGCGCTACAAGTTCTACCTGGCGCTGGAGAACTCGCAGCACACCGACTACATCACGGAGAAGGTGTGGAACGCGGTGCTGGCCGGGGCGGTGCCGGTGGTGCTGGGGCCGTCCAGGCAGAACTACGAGCGCTTCCTGCCCGCGGAGGCGTTCATCCACGTAGAGGACTTCCCCACGGTGAAGGAGCTGGCCCGCTACCTGCTGAAGCTGAGGGACGAGCCGGCCCGCATGAGGCGGCACCTGGACTGGAGGAGGAGCTACGTCCTGCACCAGCCTCGGTTCTGGGGGGAGCACTACTGCACGGCCTGCAGGGCGGTGAGGAGGACCAGAGGACTGAGTCGGACAGTGACGCACCTGAGGAGGTGGTTTCGCTCGTAATTTAAACTACCCTGATAAATAGATGGATTTTTTTTAAAAAAAAGTAGGTAATTTTTTTAATTGACAGTCTGCACAAGTCTCGAATCATCCTTAATTTCACGTGTCTTTGGTTGTGATTTTCAGAGTGCTTTTCACTCATTTTCATGTCAGTACATTTCATAGTGGACTTGACTCCTTGATAAATGAGCCTCTTCTCCTGACCTATAAATTATTCTGACATGAAACCCTCCGCTAAAGTCAAGGGATAAACCGACAGATCTGAGCTTTTCTATGTAAAGAACAGCTACACCAGATCATGATTATACCACCACCATCTTTCTCAGTGTGTCTTTGTGCCAAGCACATCTTTTGGAATATGTTTTTTTGTTGTTGGGCAAGGGCGGTTCTAGACAGGGGCCAACAGGGGCCTGTGTATGTTATGGTCCCTGTACTAAAGACATGATATTAAATTTCTTGCGATGATATGTGCTGAAAAAGATACAATTGGACCAGTTGTATTTTTTATGATTACAGTTTTACTCTAACAGTAATTAAAAAAATTAAGCTGTGTCATGTTTCACAAGTGCAGGGGCCTGTAACCTGCAGTTCCAGAGCCACAAGTTGCTCTATGGCTTCCTTAATATATTAAACGATTAAATATTCACCTGCCCCCCCCCCCCCCCCCCCCCCAATCTTTTGTTCTGTGCCCTTGTGAAAAAACACTGGCCCCACCCTGGCCACCCTATGCATTTGGTCTATAACCACCACCGTTGTTGAGATAATCAAAACACAATCTTCCACAAGGTTTTATTACATTTTTGATACGTTTATTTTTGTTTGTTTATTTTTTGAGGGTCCTAGCTGTCATCAACACTCGAGCTTTTTCATGAAACAAACCCGGCATAGAGTGGATCTGTAGTTCCCAAAATAATAATGGAAAAGACTTGTGACCTTGTAGGCCAATTAAAGAGGGGTACAATGGCAACACGAGTCACCTGGGAACACTTATTAATCTTTTGCAACTTTTATTGCATAAATATCCCTAAAAAATATCATTTTAGTTTTTGCTATGATTTCTAAAAAAGATGTGACGACCCAATACTTTACCCCCGTGGTACCCCATCTTTGAGAACCGACGCAATAGAGGTGTGGTTGATGTGGTTCATCTGCTATAAACCAAATATTTTTAAAATACATAGCCATATTATATGCTTGTAAAAAAAGAACAAAAAACATTTCATCATGATAAAATAAGGTTATATACACCAAGTGTCCATCCTGATATTGTTTTGATGGTCCTTTTGGTTTCTAAATATAACCCCCTCACCGGGAGCGATGAGCAGATATCGACAGACGTGGCGCCATCTACTGGCAGTACTGCAGAACTAGCAGAAAGCCAGATGGCGACTACAAAATCACTACTAAATAACTGAGCCTGACCCTCTGCAATGTCTTGCGGTAAAGCGGCAGCTCGGCGCGATTATAGACCAACTTTAAGAGCCTCTATTCAGAACATCATTGAGAAAGAAAATTCCTGTTCATAAACGGAAACAGGGACGCAGCATGAGTGTAAGAACTAATCAATCAATTAATCTATTTATAATGTTGTTTGTACTTCAGACTGTAGAGACTAAGAAGAGCATTGCTATCACTAGGACGTTTACACACGTCAATCAACTCTGCGACCACATCTGAGCCTCGGTAGCTTTAGCTACCGCTTCAGTGGACAGCGACGTATTTATATACTAACACTGGATCTTAGACCTGTTTACATTGTCTCCACACTTCGCTGGGAGATGCTAATAGCCGTTATCTGCTTTCTTGTTTATCCCCTGCTGCACATGCACAGTGTCATATTTCCATTGTTATTATAAATAAACACAAAGAGCTTTATTCACTAACAAAATAAGCAAAAACAAAGCATAAAACACCAAAATAATGCCAGCAGGATGGGATTATCTTTCAGAAAAACTTTGTCTGCAACCAGAGTGAGTTACTGACATATAAATAACTAAAAAAGTCAAATAACATGGCTATGTCTGACTTTTCTTTTGTCCTTATGTTGTCCACTTTTCCTTATTTCTTAAGTATATGCTGTATGCTGTCATGGTCAAGTAAAAAAACATGGACGGTAGAAAGATGAAAATAGACCCCAAAGTCTAGATAAATTCTTTGAAAGACTCCTAGAAAGAGTGGATAGCTTCCGATTAAGACTTTTTTTTAATCTAGCTCATTTGAAAAAAAAAAAAAACACTTAGAAATTAGTTCTAGTTAATTTTTTTGTTGCATTTTCTATATTTTTATTGATTTATTGTCTTTGTAAGACTTTAAACATATATTTTTCATGTTATTTTAGAAAAAATCTACCTGACTTGGACCTCTAGTTATGTTGCTGACAGCCAACACACTCCTGATCAAAATAGTGAGGTTGATTTGGTTACAACTCATTTGCATTTCATACTACTGGATCATAATCAGGAATTAAGCGGAGCTTCAAAATGCAAAAACAAGAAAAAAGAAGATCAGAAAAAACAAACAAACAATGATCCATCCACTGTCTATATTTGTGATTATCCTTACACACACACACACACACACACACACACACACACACACACACACACACACACACACACACACACACACACACACACACAACTCAGGACAATTTAGACACCAAAGAGTCATATTTTTGGACTGTGGGAGGACGCTGGAGTACCTGGTGAGAATCCACTCATACACAGGGAGAACATGCAGAAAGACCCCAGACTGAGATCCAAGATCCTCTTGCAACTTGCAAGATAACATTTCTAGTGCAAACCACAATGCCAGTTTAGTAAAAGAATTATATAAACTTAAACAGACTATTCATTAACAAAGGTCAAGACCCGCAGCATAAAAAGCCTTTTACAGAACAAAAAGTGTCCTGCTGCTCAGCAAAGTTCTAGGATATGTGGGACATTTCTCAATTACTGACCTGACAAAAATGCCAACTGCAAGTACATAACTCGTTGATCAACTGGTCGATCCTTTGATTAGATTCATTTTTAAAAATGAGGTTGATCTACATTATTTTCTCTCAGATTATCACATTTCTACTCTGTGCTGGAATGTGAAGTCAAATGGCAGAGCAGTGGAAAGGATGACCGTTATGAGGAACTACGCACACTTTCTGACTCTTTAAATGACTTTAAGCAGAACTGGGATGATGTTCTTACTGATTATCAATAATAATTGTATTACTTATTAAACTATATCTTATTATAGATGATCAATATAATTAAATGAAAGTTGCACGACTAAATAAAATGAGCAAAATGCTGGGAGTGATTAAATCTTATCCAGGAGGTGCACATATAGCGGTTTGTCTGTTTATTAATCATTTTTAAACTTGCCTGCAATGAATCTGTTAACCACCTGCAGAGTTTGTGGTATGAACATGAAAAATATTCCTAATATAACAAATGAGCTGCTTGAGTGTTTGGTCGATTTTGTTATTTCTAAGGTTCCTCATGTCTAAAGCTTCAGTCTTTCGTCAAACACTGCTTATTTTTTCCGCCATTATTTCTAAAGGTGAAGTTGGAAAAAAGGGAGACAGAAGCAGAGAGAGGAGATCCTCTTACAGGAGTAAAAATCTCTTTTCTGGATCATTTGTATTTTCAACTCGCTGATGAAGAAAACAACGCTTTGCTTGGTCAAACGAGACCCATTTTGTCGTTATAAAGGCGGGAATAATGTTGCTCCCTGTAAATTATCTAATGCGCCAACAGCTGCTGAAGGCGCTGATGTTCAACAACAGCAGTAATGATCTCAGAAGGACAGCCGGGCCCCCTGGATCCCATCTAAATCCCATTCCTGCAGTCACGCCGAGTTACTGTGAGGACTTTAAAGTCACATTCGCTCTCTCTGCATTTTAATCATGGACCCAGTCTTTCTGCTGCCTTCCTACTGTTACAGCTTGTCTCTGACATGACGGATCACATTGTTGTGTCAGGCAGGCGAGCAAAGGTGCTCCCCGTGCTCCAATCATCAATAAGGAAACTGCAATAAGATCCAGGCGACAGAAAGCCAGACAAGCTGAACCAGTCGGACGGGATCCTTCGTGTTCATCTGAGTCGGCTGTGTCACGTCTGATCAATCCTGTGGCCTCCGCACGGTGGTTTTCCATCATGTTCAGCGTTGCAGGAGGGTTGGAGCAGCTGGACCGCTAGACAAGCGTGTTTTAGGATGGCCCAGAACACATGCAGAACCCCGGTCACAGAGAAAGGCCTTAAAACCCCTGATCTGAGGCTCCAACCAGAGTGATTATGGTTGTTCAGCAGCTGTAATGTGACCAACAACAAAACTCTGCGCCATCTCAAACTTTCTAAACGTTTCTGCTGACTGGAGCTGGTTCAGGGATGCACGCTGGATCTCCTCTCTCCTCTGACATGTCTGGTTTTCCACAGATGTTCCAAGAGCGTTTGGCAGAGCCAGGTTTCACAGCTCAAACAGATTTGGAGACAGAAACCTGTGCTTCCTCATGTTGTGTGGAGCTGTACTGCCCCCTCTGGCGACCTGCAGCCACTGCAGTCCTCTGGTGGCATCCACAAGAAGCACCTGAACTACACATCATCTCCGTAGGTTAGTTTTAGCTGCTTAAACTGACTTGAAAGATTTAAATAGTTCATAAAATACCCCTAAAAAGGTTACAAGTCTGTTAGAATTAGAATTACAAACATGAAGACCGCTAAGAGGTAATTTTACACGCCCTTAACTTGGGTAGATTTGTTCTTTTCTATTTAAGCTCCTGTTTATTTTTTAACCAACAGATGAATGATAGAAAATGCTAGGCAGGCTACCACCCAGATTGTTTGTGTTTTATTAACCATGTTTTGTCCTTGATTTTAATTTCATGCTGAACAGGGACTTGTACTCAAAAGCAGACCTGAGAGCATCCGTTCATCAGACCTGGGTAAACTTGTTCTTGCTCCTGAGGAAGAAAACTGAAAACAATCAAACAAATTTTCTGACTCTTAAGTATTTCTTGTCTACAATCTACAGATTAATTTCTGACAATAAAAAAACAGCTATTTTGTCTGCTTAAATACATTTCAGCATGTTTAGTTCACTGTTCATCAGGTATAAATAGTAAGATGACCACTAAAATAATTGTTTTTTGCATTTTGATTGTTTGAAAATGCAAATGTTTGTGACCTGTTAGTGCTTTTTAAGTGAACTATTTTTGAACAAGTGATGGTACGTTCTTTGTTGACTTTAGACACATTCATAATAAGCTCAAATTAATATTAATCATAATAACATATTCTTTTAATTGCACTAGTTCGTATATGCTTCAAACCACACAGGTTCTATGATAAACATACAGACTCAAACAGATCCTTGCATTAATATTTGGATAAGTGTCGCTTAACGAGTTGCAGAGAAACCACACACTTCTCATAGCTAATAACAAGGTTCTGGCATGATTTTGACTACATATTTAAATACATATATCAGCAGTTTGTTGAAAACTGGTTTCCTGGCAGGACTATGGTTCAGACTTATTGTTGGTCTGCTCGATCCATCCCTAACTAGTCCTGGTGGAGCGGCCCCCTTTATTTCAACAGTGTCAACCATCTGACAAACTCTCGCCAAGACCCCTCTCAAGGACTGATACCCTCAATCACGGCTGAAATGTGGGAGTTCACAGAACAGTGTGAGCCTGTAAAGCACAGCGGAGGTGGCATCATGCTGAGAGTCTATTTTACTGCCAGTGGGTGCATTTCAAGTCAACATGGTGGTCAGAACGAGGGCTGCCTTTACATTCTTCTCCTCAAATCAACAGCCAGACAGCTAAAAAAAAAGTGAAAATTGAAATTAAACAGAATGTTTGTGGATTCTGTCTCAGGTCCATTTCTGAAATATAGATATACAAAAGTAAACTCCAGCATTTCTGTTTAGAAGAGTGCCTAAATATCCATCCACATGCTTTCTGATGTCTACTAAAAGGACGTGGTCGAGGGACAACTAGCAAAAGGACATTTAAGCAAAGAATAGAGATATCTAAATGTAAATATATGAGTCTGCACAGTTCTAATGAATCCTTTTTAAACGTTGTTTTACAGATAATCATTCCACATAGAAAATACAGTTCAAATAGCTGAAAAAAGGCCGACATCATTAAGAAACACACGCTCCAGATAAATATAAGAAGAAAAGAAAATGCAGGTGGTGCCTTGAAGCATTAATGAATATGACCTGAATCTAGGTCAATGCAGCGTGCAGCTGTTTCTGTGCAACTGAATACCCCCGAGCTGCTACTTTACCCTCGCTGTATCAGGAGCTGACCCTGAGCACACGGCTCCCAGGAGAACGCAGCATTTTTGCAGGGATTTGTCAGTTTGAATGAATGCAGAAATCTTTAGGTTTAAAGATAAAGCCAATGCAAAACATACAAAAAAATAAATGGGGGGGAATATGGATTAAAAGGCAATGTTTCTTCCTTCTCATGACTCGCCTGAAGCATAAAACATCACCTGGTGTCACAGACTGACAAGTCAACGCAGCAGGAGTTGATATACTGGATGTATCAGGACTACATGGTAAATTAGGGGTAAATAAATACCTGCTACACCCACACACACACACACACACACACCGCCTAAAGGTAGTCACACGCCTTCAAGCCTTTCACATTTGTTTCACAGTACAAGCACAAACTTCAGGAAGTTGTGTCTCTCTGTAGCAGTGGAAGAAAAACAAAAAGATGCTGCATGCGACTAAACAGTTCTTAGCAAATATAAATGTGACAGCCGGCTGTCATATTGGCTGGTCCTCGTCAATATGTAGTGCTGAACACACACACACACACACACACACACACACACACACACACACACACACACACACACACACACACACACACACACACACACACACACACACTGCTTTGCATAGTGTCCAAAATGCAAATGTTGAGCTCACCCAACCCGAGCACATTTCTTTCTGGTGGCAATATTTTAATAAGACTTGGTATGCCTTTCTTCTTGTGACTCTTCCATAAAGGCCAGATTTAGAGAGTGCCTGAGTAACACTTGGTATCAACCGATTCTCCCACCTGAGCTTCGGAGCGCTGCTGCTCCTCCAGAGTTTCATCTAATCATTGCTGTCAGTTTAGGTGGACGGCCATGTCTTGGGTTGTTTCTAATAGGCCATGTTCTGCCTTATAGTTTGTTTCATTTGATATTTTACAGGTATCATGGTAAGGGGGAGGGGGGGGTGCTTTTTAAAACCCTTTTTTAAAAAACCATGTGCCATTTTGCTTTTGATTTTTAATCATGCACTATTTGGGTCGGCATTTTATGGCATAAAAAGCCAATAAAACACTTTGAAGTCTGTTGAAGTAACAAAGTAGGGGGAAAACTTCAATGTGTCTGAGCGTCTAGTAAAAGGCGACGCAGATTTAAAAGCGAGCACCGATGAAGAATACCCAAAAAACTCAATTTCATTCGGTTTAAAGCGTCTTTTAACAGCCATCTTATTACAAAGCTCCTTCTCAGACCTCCTTGCCAGCCGCAGTGCCACTCATAACCCCGGTGCCCCCCCCCCCCCCCCCCAAGGCTACAGACGCAGTAATCCCGTTTGTGCAGGAACAGATGTTTCTCTTAAAAAACATCCGTTCTCTCCGCAGCCAAAGCAGTCTTCCTCTCATTCTCTCAGGAGATCAAAGAAAGCGGCGCAATCACGACGAAATCTGACATATTTGCGCTGGTTTACGGGGACATATTGGCTTACAGTGGGCTCAGTGCGCTTTAAAACATAAACAAGCGCTTTCTCTGTCCCCCCCCCCCTTTTAAACCAGGCCCCTACCCTGCCCATGTTTTACGAGCAGGCTTTCATGTTGTGTACATGAAAAGGCCGCAGACAGAGAGAGAGAGAGAGAGGGGAGTGTGTGTGTGTGTGTGGTGGGGGGAGAAAGGGAGAAGAAAATGCATATCAAACAACCCCCCCCCCCCCCCCCCCCCCCCCCAGACAAATAAACAGTGCATTGTTCCCATGGCAGCGTGGCGCATTAATCTGACGGCTGGTTTCCCATGGCTGTGTCTCCCTGCCCTGTAGACCTCCGCTCTGTCTCACTGATGGCTCCTGTGATTGCAATCATCCATCTTACTGTCAAAAGAAAAAAAAAATGGGGAGGGAAATCACACACACCATCTCACTTTCTCTCCCTTGTGTCCGGCAAACAAGCCACCCCACTGAGAGCAGAGCCAAAAAAACACGGACCAACACGGGCCCGGGCTCTGCGCGTCCACGGTTGCGTGGTTATCGGAAGGGAACGCGGGCGGGCATGTGCGTCTCTTCGGTTGTCTCTGCGCGCACCGCGCTGCGCCATCGGTGGCCGGCGTGCGCGCCGTGGGGACGGTGGACATGTCTGATCTCGCAGCCGATCAAAAAGCGCCAGAGACGCGTTCCCTCGTGGCCACGCAAGCGGGGGCCTCACATCAACACGTCTCTGTTCAGTAGACAGGAAAAACAAAAGTGCGGAGGAGGAGGAGGAGGGAGAGGGGAGGAGGGCACACCACACGAGCAGGGAGACAGAAACACAGATGAAAGAATTCATAAAGAGGCCAGAGAGGGGCGCGGAGACGACTCGTAACCGCGCTCATCTCTCTGTGAGGAGCTAATTGCACAGCAGAAGTCAGCAAACCTGCGATCCTTCTCCAGAAACACGACAGCTTGTGAGGAAAAGAAGGAAACAAACAGTTTAATCAGATGTTTTCACGCCCTTCTATAGGAAGGCTGAGAGAAGGCTGCACAGTGTTTCTGCTTGGCATGTTGTTTAATTGTGACGCCTTGGTTTAAAGGGAGGCCCTGATCGTCTGCAGTACATTCTTTTAATCTAATAATGCAAAAACAAACAAAGAATATAATGCATCAAGGAATAATAATAATAATAATAATAATAATAATAATAATAATAATAATAATAATAATAATATACAAAGCAAATACATCTTGCCATGATTCTAAGGAAATCGTGTAAGGTTATTTTGTTAAGCTATAACAGTCGTGCTATGCAAACATACTGGCCTTAAAGAATCACTTCTTAAAAATATTTGCTACATTTCATAGAAATATCTGAGTTTTTTTTTTCAACAAAATGTTTTATTCATGTTGTAAGCTTCACAAGCTAGAATATTTCAATTTCATCTTCGTAACACATTGAGCTATAAAAACGTCCCATTTTTAATACAACAAAATACAAATAGACCAATTTAACAAGAACATGAGCGAACATGTTGGTGAGCTGCTACCTTAAATCTTTTCTTAACATAAAGGGTAGATATTCCTCATGTCTAGATAATTATGAGTATGGATTAACTTAACATAAAAGCTAACGTGCTATAATATCAATTCCAAATATGGTATCAATAGGGACCAGCTTTTCCTAAACAAATTAATAAGTTAGGTTTAGCTTTACAGTTATTTTCTCCATTTTACAAACTCTCACAGTTCTCTCTTTCCATTCACTTACTCTGGGTTTGTACCAGGATACGGTGATCATTTCTTTTTAGCTACCAGTTCAAGGATCCAAAGCAGGAGCTGTTTTTCTTTTCTTACCAAACCACTTGGGAGCACTCCAAGACCAAAGACAAGCAGGTTTCTCTCAATATAAACGTGTAAAATATTTAAAATGAATTCCCTCCCAGACTGTTTGAATCTTTGGGCTGTCCCTAAAGATAATGTCTCTGGTCTCCAACTCGTCCACATTTGTCTTCAGCACAAATTTGTTTTAGGTTGATCAAATTTAAAAATGATAAACGGTGTTCTAAGATATCTAACATTCACTTCTTAAAAAATGTTAAGTGACTGGCATGTTAAGAAAATAAATTAATGTTATTCTTTTTCCAGCTGTTTTTAGGAAGGTCATTTTTCACCATTAGTTCTGAATTTATTTCTTTACCCCTACAAAAAAAAGCATAAAAAATCAATACTGTCACCAATCCTTAACTCATCAGGTCAGGTCCGAATAATAATAACAAGCAAATACTTTTGCCCAGAGGGGAGGCACTCTTTATTTTAGATACAAACTCACAACATGACATGTTTTCAGAAGGTAAAGGTGCCATTCCAAAATGATCTGAACTATCCCTTTAGCTGTTCCCAGAAAGCAGCATGACTGAAATGTGGAGTAAAAAAATAACCCAAAGCAGCTATTTCTGCCTTTCTGAACTTTAATTAACAATTTGAGGACAGTAGGCAGCCGATAACAGCCAATAGAAACTCCTTCTGGTGTCAGAAAGGCTTTGATTTATTTTATTGTATGGAGTTCTTTTTTGTAGTGCAGTAAATCAAATACTAAACTCTGAACTGGGTTCTGACAAAAGCAATTTACCCACTCCTCAGTTTATAGTTTGGGTTTCGATATCTTGATCTGTGGTCAACATCGTTATCACCAGAGCTGCATTTCGTCTCGACTTTGGTTGAGACGAAGTGCTTCATATTCATGTTTCATATTCAGCAAACACACGAGAGCTGCATCGATCCTCCCTGCAGCTCCCAGCAGAAGAAAGCGCGTTTGCTTAAAACCCCAAAAGGTTTCCTCATATGAACTCAGTAATGCAGAAAACAAAGATCACTCCAGAAACAGTGTTGTTTTTTTTATTCAGAAACCTACAGCTGGGTCTCTCAGAGACTTATCACACAATAAATCGGTTTAAACAGAAATCTCAGAGGCAGTTTATTGAACAAGTCGATGACGTCCTGTCAAGTTTGCAGCTCTATTAGCGTCCAGGTGCATCAGGGGCCAAGCTGAGGTTTTGGCCTGAAATTCAAGATTTATTTTCTTCTAACTTCCAGATCTTTGCTTAGGCTGATATTCTTAGGAGCCTCTACAACACCGTTAAAACAAACCAAAACACAAGAGAGGGAGATTTTCGGATCACGAAAAAGTCTTTTATGTCCGTCTTTCAAGAAGGAAAAGCTTTCCCATGAAAGAGATAAATCTACTGATCAGTCTTTTATCTGATGAAGGAAAGATGCCAAAACCTCCATCGGGTTATGAAACGTTTCTGTGTGAGGCAGCAGCAGGGTGATAAAGGTGAATAAATCATTTGATGTTGAGGGAAATATTCAACATCTCTCTTCTACAAAGAGCTTTTATACCAGGACTTATTCATGTCAAACAGGAAAGAAAAACAACAATAAATCTGATAAACACAGATATGAGGAACAAAAAAATGTACGTTCAGTTATAAAAAAAAATTGGCAACATTCCCTTACAATTATTCACACAAAGGAAAGATGATATTGTAACATTAAAGAGGGACCCGTCTCTGTCTCCCGTTCAGCACTGGAGTCTGAGGAAAGGTTTGAACGGGTTGGCGACGCTTCGTCTTCTGGCCGAAGAAACTCAGCGGGTCTGAAATGCTGCCGAACGCAGATCCCTCCGAGTTCTCTGTGCAAAGTTACAGCGGACAGAAAAAAAACAATCAGCTTCCTCTGCTACAAAGGAACGGTTTGACAATCAGGACAAATGTTCAGGTTTGTTTACATAAAACAAGAAGCAGTAATAACAGCAGAGTAGAAACAAGTGGATGCGGCGTGAAAAGTTCTGTTTAGAGCCCACAGCTACAAACCCTATCCTCTATCAGTTTTCTATTCTCAGTCAGTCTTTGCCGGGTCATGGCTGCTGTACATCTAAAGTAGTCAATAGTTGAGTGGCGGCAGACATCGCAGAGCAAGTCAAACAAACATGCATGCCCTGACCCCCACCTAATGCCAATTGAGCGATCTTTAAATACACTGGTGTAGATTCTCAGTCATCCAGGTCATGGCATTCCAAAAAAAAAGTAAAAAACAAAGCAACTGGACTTGTTTTCCGTAGTTGAAGATGTTTCGCTTCCTCTCCAGGAAGCTTTCTCAATGGCATACCGCGCACGTGACGTCACCGACTCAAGAGCAACGCCCCTTTTGCTGCTTAGGTAGGGCATACAGGTAGAGAACGCCCGTAGCAACCAGCTATTACACGCGCAACAGAACCAGCGATATGACCGACTTTGCAGCCGTTAAACTTTCCCAAGACGATGTCCCAGGCACATGGATTACTGGTCGCACTGTCGAAGAACACACCAACCTTCAGCTCAAACGATGGATTGAGTGTCGAGGGCTTAAAAAGACTGGAAAACGGGCCGAGTTGATCGAACGGTAAGCTTTGTTTTTTTTTTCCTGCGCGGCAGTCATGGCGTCATCGGCCGTTTTTTTGTTTGTAATCACCGTCCAGGGATCGGTATATGTTTAATGTTTGTCTTATTTGAAATGTTTTTGAGTAAGCTATTCTGGTAGCAGGCTATCATGTTAGCGCCTGCTACCATGATAGCCTATATGCTGTCATGGTAGCAGGCGCTACTTTATTAACATGTCGGCCACCAAAATACTCTTACCTTGACTTGATGTCGCTGGAATTGGGTCAGGATGTTCTTCGGTTGGTCCCTTTCCTCCAACAAAATGCTTGCTACATATGTACTTGAATTTGGTAACTTTTTCCGGGTTGAACTGTTGTGTAGGCCGACCGCACCCAGCGCACACATTTCTCATTGGCAGTCTTGAAAAAAACATCCTTCATATGCGGCCGATCAGCGTACCTCGAGTCGCTGTTGCACGTTCCATAGCAACAATGTTTAAAAACCATGGTCTTAGATTTGGAAAAAGCAGTCATTTACTGAGTAAAACCAAGGGTAACGCACAGCTCTTTTACAGCGAGACAGCATCGGACTATGCAAGCTTGTCCTACTGCGTACCACGTGATGTGACGTCATTGTGACGTTACGTTTCTAAAAATAGCTCGCTCGCGGTACGCCATTCAAAAAGTCTGGAGTAATGTGGAGTACCAAGCTTTATACTACTGCCCAAACAAAGGCCTTGTAATGGCTTAGATAACATGCAAATACAACCGAAACAGGTCCACCCCTTAGTAATGGGCGATCGTTAAAGACATTAAGCCAGCAGATTGAACCGAAACTGGTCCACTCCTCTTTAACGAGGAGTCGTTAGGGTTGTTATTGGCCTGGCTTAAAGGAGCAATGTTTTGATCACCCATAACCCAGAACCTTCTTGCTGCAAGGCAACCAGGACCCCACAACCCCATTGATATCCCTAATATATTATCTAAATGTTAACTTCAAATAGCTTTCATGAAAGGCAGGTTGAACATCCAGTTTTTATAGCTAACAAATATAGCACAATTTCTCACTAGCTAGCAGACAAGTCAAATGTCTTCTCAGTGTGTAAAAAAGTAATTACACGGCATTTGCAAACGGTGCATAATACAGCCAGTACGTTCCAAGAACTTACAGGTCGCTTTCAAAATACTTGGTAGTTTTTAGAACTTGCCAGATACTTTACCAGAACCGGTTATCTGGTATCAGGGCTCTCCCCATGAGGGCGTTGCGTGGTGCAGCTCGAAGGAGGAGCTCCGACTGACAGCACCCAGTCATTGGGCTGTCCCTCAAGCTAATAGCAGCTAGCGTTAGCTAATGTTGTCTGAGAGGTTTAGAGCGTCACTGATGCAGATACAGGAGCTTTACTGACGTTCTTATGTTGCTCTCAAACAACTGTGCTGTGCTGTTAGCAGTGTTGTAGTACTCGAGTCCGAGACTCAAACTCGAGTCCGAGTCATTAGCTAAATTTAGAGACTCGTGACTTGACTCGAACTTGGACTCGGACTCCTACATTCAGATCTTTGTGACTCGGAAATTGAGAAAAAGACTCAACTTTTTTTTATATCATTAGGCTATAATTTTAATATGTCATTAGAATATTATTTGGTGTATGATTTTAATATCTAAATTATTAGTGCAATGTGGTGGAGTGTGGATTTTCTTTTTAGTTTAAAAACATGTAGGCTATGCTTACTTTAGTGCGGAACTTGGACTCGACTTGATCAATAAGGACTCGACTCTCGACTTGACTCGGATGAGTAGTGGACTCGACTCGGACTCGACTCAGATTTTTTTTTAATGACTTGGACTTGACTCGGACTTGAACACTGGAGACTCGAACCTGGACTCGGACTCGAGGCATAGTGACTTGACTACAACACTGGCTGTTAGCACATTCAGCACGTTTAACATTTTGTTTTTCTTGTCTGTCTGCCTGGAAAAAGTTTCCCGGAAAAACGCTTTTGTGTTTATCTTGTCTACAAAGAGGGTCACACGTTTTCTTCTGGCTGTTCTCCGCATGTTATCAGACTTTAAAACTTTCAGCAGCAGCTCATTATTGGGGTGCAGCTCCAGGGAGGAGATGGGAGCGTCTGTGCGCTGCTGCTGGAAGAAGTGCAACAATTTGGGCAGATATGAATGGGTCAGTGGGGGAAACCCTGCGGAAAGAGAGCCCAGATGTCAGCCAAACAGCTATCACGCTGATTCAAAGTCAGTGTAATTTTGACAACTGAAAGCATAACGGCCCGTCATGCTAAAATGAGATGTTGTGAACCCTGGGTATGTTCTGGGATACTAACCTAGTCCTATCAAAGTTACATAAAAGTACACGTTCAGTTTCAAAATGTAACCTCTCAGTTCCATGAGAGCAACCTCTAAGTTGCAGGAAGGTACCGTCTAAGCTCCAGTAAAGAACCTGTAAAGCTCAAAGTACCTAGTAAGATCCAGAAAAAACCCAGGTAAGTTAAAAAAAGAGTAAATATTAAGACGAAAATTCAGTAAAGAAATACCTGGTAGGTTCTGGGTAGGGACCTCTATGTTTGTGAAAGTATGTAGTAAGTTGGAGAAAGAACCCAATAACTCTCAGGAGACTAAACTGAAAGCTTCTTGAAAGATATAGAGTATAGGACATTTTTGACCAATTTGTATAATATGATTGATTTTGACTTTGTAAAGTGCCTCGAGATGACATGTTTCATGAATTGGCGCTATACAAATGAAATTGAGTTGAATTGAATTGAAAGATACAGATACATTCCTGCCAAGTTCTATAATGTAACTTTAAGTTGTGTTTAGTTAACTCTAAGTCCAAGAAAGGTACCTGATAGGTTAAAAAAAATCCCTGCTGAGATTCAGTAGGTACCCTGTTGAGTCTCTACAGTAATTTATATGTTCAAGAAAGTACCTGAGGAATTTTGGAAAGTAACCTCTAAGCTCCACAAACTTAATAGTAGGTTGCATGAAGATTTCTTGAAAGAACCTTGTAAGGTCCTGAGAGTAACTTTTAATTTCCGAGAAAGCAATCTCTCATTTCAGGGAAAGTAACCTCTAAATTTGGGGAAAGTAACCTTAAATTCTGGGAAATACGGGCTGAGATTTCCTCACCGTGAATTCCAATCATGTGCTCCAGGATCAGAACCCTCTCAGCCAGAATCTTCAGGGCCTCCCGGAGCTGCTGCACGGCTTCACCCTGAACGACACCAGCCTCTTTGTTAGGATCAGTTTTCAAAACGAAAAGACCTGCCCTGTAATGCCTCCTATCAATCAAACCCAATCAAACTTTATTTATAAAGTGCTTTACACACAAGAAATAAACACAGAAAATGAGCAATAAGATCCAACGTCTGGAGTAAAACTAATAGAATAGGAGCAGTAAAAACTCATCCTACCTCATTCAAGCCCACTCCTGGCTCTCCTTTTGGCCCTGGTGTTCCCTATCAGTGGAGAAAAATAATGTTATTATCTCCTGCATGGGTGGATGTGTGAGGTTTATGCATCACATTAACCACAAACTTACAGGTAGGCCATGCTCGCCTCTGGCACCCGGAGGTCCCTAGAAGAGGAAAAACACCAGTGTCACTCTCATTTCTAAAACTTGATTCCACTTCACCAATCTCAAACCACACGACAAGAAGAAAGCAATCATGTTTTAAGACAGAGGATCCACTGGAGACCTGATTTATATGAGGGACCAAACATGGCTGCCCTCATTAGAGACGTCTGTATGTGGATGAGCGAGAGCAGGATTAGTCACGGGTTGGAGAGACTCTTTGAAGAAAATCTTTTTCACCTTTCATGTGTCCAAGACTGCGTGACAGGGTCACTTACAAAACTAAAAGCGTAATATCCGTAATAAGTACGAAATACGTTCAGACAGCCTGATAATCCAATAATGAGCGTCATTTTTACCCTTTCCCCTGGATCTCCTCTAGGCCCTGGAATGCCCGCTCTGCCTGGGACACCTTCCTTACCCTGGTATCAGATAAACAAAGGCATGTATGTTAGTATGAATGTGTGGGTTAAATTAATCATTATAACTGGGAAAGACCCACGTCCTGTCCTGGAAGGCCTGGTATCCCTGCAGGTCCTCTTTCTCCAGGGACTCCTGCAGCGTCATGCAGAAACCAGAGAGAAGGCGATCATTAATGAATGCTGTCAGTATTTAGAATATGCATAAATCCCTATAAACGCTATACTTCCTTTAAATCTGCTATTAAAAACTATGATTTTATGACATGTTCAAAATGGAAAATCAGAAATACTTAAAACTAGGCTTAAAGCTTCTCTGTTTGATGAATCTGACAATCTCTGTGCTTATGCTGGCCCAGGCCTTTTGGCTAATGTGGGAGTCACTGACATTTTCTCATTCTGTTTTTTTACTCCATAGGTTACATTTATAAAATATTTGCAAATATTACTGTTAACTTGGTGTTTTCTTCGTGTTTTAACTTTCTTTGGATGCTACAAGTGATGCTTTGTTTAACTGTGTCTCTTTCCTGGACAAAGCCCCTGATCAAACTATTGCTGACATCAACATTAATTGATGATTAGCTGGCAGAGCCATTGACAGATTTATTGGGGTCATTAACCATTTGGGTCCTTATGGAAAGTACTCCTGGGTCAGTGCTTCTATGTTTTGCTGTGCCTCTTCTTCTGGACAGAACCATTAACTAAGCTTTTGCTTCCATTAACCTGTGCACTCCCTTTTTGTTTTTCTTTCCCATAGAAAGTACTCCTGGGTCAGGGCTTCTGGGAAAACCTTTGTCTCTTTCCTGGACAGAACCACAAATGAAGCTATTGCTGCCATCAGCCATGCATATGTTTTAATTTTCGTATGAGAAGTCCTCCCTAGGTGGTTGTAGCAGACAGTGGCTCATACTGAGCCTGGTTCTGAAGGAACTTGCTTCCTGTTAAGATGGAATGGTTCCTCTCCACTGTCTCCACATGCTTGCTAGGGGTGGATTGCTTCCCTATACAGATAACTGATCAGCTGCATTAAGTCTTCTGTATTACATTTAGAAAAGGACTGGACTGTATGTAACTTAATCTGAAACTGACGGTGAGTAAAAGTAATTTTACAGCGACCTGAAATTAATTTGAGCAAATCTGGGTTTTTTATATATATGAATATAAATCAATGTAGGTAGTAAAGGGTCTTGAAATGACATTTAGTGTGAAATGGCGCTATGTAGATAAACTGAATTGAATAAACTGAATATGTTGTGATTCTGTGGCAAATACCTCGAGGCTGCAACACTTCCTAATTTACACAGAGTTACAGTTTTACCCAGACTGTGATGCATAATTCAGGCACGTTTATGGAAAATATGTAACATGTGCCACTATGTCACAGTGTCCCGTTCTTCGTCTGTGCTTAGTACATATTAGTCCTGCAGCTTTGACACCATGTATTTGTAATGATACACTCAGCCAGGGTTTAGACTACTCCAGGACATGATATGATATGCATACATCTTTTAACTGAGGCCACAATGTTAAATTTTCCTCCAATATTTACACAGGAAACGGCTCATATTCCTACCCGAGGGGCCGGCAGGACCAGCTGGACCGGGAGGACCAACTCTGGTCATAGGAGCGTCAAGGACCGGATGGTTCAGGTCCCCATCTGAGGGAAAATATTGGCATCAATAACAATTTTGCAACATATAAACATTTTAACTATGTCTCATAGCAATAAATTTAATGCTGCTAGGTAGCAACCCAAATATTTTCGCTATCGGCGATGTGGAAAGTTTAATTATGTCCCTCGTGAGTGAAATTATTTCAAACTGAGATGAAATTATAATAAATTTCCAGAGAAAATTGCACAAAGTTAAATAGTTTCTTAAATAAGTACTTCCATGAATCAACAGTGGGTATGTTACAAAGGTGACTCAGCCCACAAAGTCATAGTCAAAATATTCATAATTTATCTCTCTCTGGGTTACTACTGATCAAAAATGGGAAGGCTGGACAAACAAAACACACGCCAACAGGATTTAGTGTGATTGTTTAATATTCAGGTTTTTAAATGTTTTCAAATGTTTCCCCTCAGCCCTAATAAGCACAAACAGCAAAGATAGACCTTTTTAAAGTAGATTTGTTTTATTGTATTCATCAAGTCAATCAATACTAAAATGTACAGTATTAATAGTTGTAATTTATCAGGCATGATTATTAATAAAGTCTGCACAGTGAAGTGCATTGTGTGATTAAATATGCACGTTGTGTCAAACTTTAAAAGGCTAATGTATGGGGGAGAGTGATTCAAATATGAGTCAAAGGGCTTTGTTTATTCCCTGCTTTAAGATAAATATAGTAGAGATAAAGTCAGTAATGTATGAGAAAGACGATTTAAATTGTGAGATCTAACACAGCTGTGCTGCATGAGAGCAGTTCAGACACACGCTGAGTTATGCCATGGCATCATACAGGGAGAAGTGACCCATTCAAAGAGCGAAGCCTACGTTGGCTTCAGCTTGGCCTGTATGATAGAAGTCATTTAGTATTTAGTGTAAATACAGACCGTGGCTACAGTATTCATCCCTCAGAGGGGACAGGGCCTTTTCTATTGTTGGTCCCCAATTATGGAATAACCTGCCCCTGCACATAAGAGAGTCTCCTTCACTGCCCACCTTTAAATCTCGCCTTAAAGCCTATTATTCTTTGGCTTTTACCCCTGGCAAGACTTAGTTGTCATTTTAAATTGGTTTTATTGTTTCTTTTAAGTGTTTTTATATATTATCTTTTTACCTTAGTTTTGTTAATGGACGTGTTTTAGCTTGTAGCCATGTACAGCACTTTGTCTCAGCTGTCGGCTGTTTTTAAGCGCTTTATAAATAAAGATGGTATGACGTGGTGTGATATCCCCATTGAACTTTTGTACATTTACAACTACTTACAACAATGTCTATCATTGGGATATTTATTGTTATATGATACATTGTTTTCAACTTTGGTTTTTGCATAACTTTTAAAGAATAAAACCTGAAAAGCATGACGTGATGTTGTTCTACCCGAGCAAGCTGCCAGTCTTTAGGGAACGTCTTCATCAATTTTATCTCCCTCTTCTCTGGAAAATATCTAAAGCCCAGTCAGAGTGGATGGAGAGACTCCGTGCACATCAATATTCAAGTCTTGTCACAGATTGTTAATTTCATGTAGACCTGGGCGTTCAGTGGTCTGACCAATTTGCATGCATTAATATTCCTTAATTCAAACTACTCTGTTCTTGCTCTGGCTGTATGGCTCCACCTGCAGTTTTGAGTCTTTTGCAGTCTCTGACAGGTTTTCTCCCAGGATCAGGCTGTATTTAGCTCTATCCATCTGCCCATTACCTCTTCGAAGATTTACTCAGGTCTGCTGAAGAAAAGCTTTCCCACAGTATGATGCTGCCACCACCACAGCGCACAGTAGGGGTGGCACATTCAAGAATATGGCTAGTGAGAGACCAATAAACGTAATAGTTATGTTTTTTGAAGAGAACCTAAGCGTGCTTTGAGAGAACATGCCCACTCAGATGGCTCGGATTAGAACCCAGGACCATTGTGCAGTGGAAGTGTCCTGTTTGGCTGTGTATCACTAAGATTTGCTGTCTTAATGCCAAAGAGAGCCAACAAGATTTACTTTGACAAGTGGAGCTTCACTGTTTTCGCTATAGTGCTCCACTTGATGTATTTGCAAAAAACCTTTATTGGACATCATTTTTTTTTTAAATTAAATGGACACAGAAGCGGAAAGGTAAAAGAGAAAGAAAGGAAGAGAAAAAGGCGAGGCAAAACGCTAAAAGGGAGAGAAGGTGACAAAAAATAGAGTAGAGGAAAAAGAGAGAACAAGATAACATCCTCGGAGTCTGCTTCTACACCTGCAGAGAGAGATGTAGAAAGAACAGCAAAGCCAAAAGTATCACAGGTACAAACAGCCCACAAAATATGCTGTACTATTTTATTCAAGATGAATTTAGTGACAGCCAAAGCTAACTACTATAGTGTTTGTGTGTCTGTAAAGAAGCGTATCTGTAAACACCTGGATCCAAGCACCGGACAGACCAGAACCCCAGACGTCCAAAAGGGCCCCCAGAATGCAGGAACCCAAAGAAGTAGCAACTTAGGGTTGGAACTAAACCTTCAAGCAAAACAAGTATTTTGATTAAGAAATTAATATAGTTTATTACAGCATGTTTCAGCCTAGAAATCTATTTAAACATCGAGACAGGCACGCGTAGGAAGAAAATGACAGTTGAAGCATAAAAGGTATGCAAAAAAAATATATTGGCATGCATCAGATATTATCTGCTTAGGGGAAAAATAACGACCGGAAAGTCCTGTCCTGGTACCGGCATGTTGGATATTTCTAAGTACATTTTTGGTAATAAATGTAGTCTGAAACCACATCACACTTCCTCACCGCTTGAGCATACGCTCAGTGTCAGTCTTCCCCCTAATGTTGACGCAGCCCTGTTACGTTATGGCTGCCGTCCACAGAAACAGGGGTCTAAGAAGGAGCAGAAATCCCTCTGGAACTAATTTTCTAATGTTACAGTCTCCTCCAGTCTGGCCGCCTCCCCGAGAAACTCCACATGAGTGGCAGAATATCTCCTCCCTTGTTCAAAGCCAGCCCTGCTCTTGGCTCGGGGCCGTGGCCAGTCCCCCCCCTCCCCAAAACGCAGATTGTTGTGCTGACAGCTAACAAATTAGACCTGATTTACAGCCAGTTGGCCCCCCCACCACCACCACTCTGCCTTCGCTTACATGGTCCCACAGACCCAAATCTACATAGCTGCAGACCCGCAGACACAGTCCTGGTGCTCAGAGAGGCAGGCGCAGCCAAAAAGCTTAATGAGAGCCAGCAGGCCTCAGGAGGTAATGGTTATTTCACAGACTCCTGCTGCCTCCCTGTGGTAACACCCCAGTACTGGAAGTGAGAAAACTGATGCGTTAGGGGGGGGGTTGGTTTGTTGTTTAGATCAAAAGGGATAGTCGCTCCGATGTGACAGACAGAGACAAAACAGTGACGCCATGTTAACACGGAAAACTAACCAGGATCTATGAACCATCGTGCAGTAAAGGAAAAATGTGGTAACATGTTCAGTTTTAATCTTCTCAGAGCAGCCGCAGCTAATCTTGTGATTTATACTTGGGTGTTCGGCTTCATTGTTGCCGGCTGCGCTCTTTAAAGCTCCTGTTTGTGGCGGCAACGAAACACACAGAAACTATTTTAACTCCAGCGCCTTGCAGAAAGCTTTAGACTCCTTTGAGATTGTCACATTCTGTCACGTTATAAGCTTCAATGTATTTTACAGGGATTTTATGTAACCACGGTTTTTAAATACATTTTAACAACTTATACTCTTAAAAGTCTGACACAGATTTGAAATGACCCACTTTACTCTGATGCCCCTAAATAAAAGCCAGTGCAGCTAATCGCATTAAGAAGTAACATAATAAGTCAAACATGTTTAATTCAGTGTCGCCAGAAATCCAGTTTCTCTTTGATGACCTCAGAGGTTGTTTTTTTTTTAGAACATTAGTGAAATAGCAGCATTATAAAGAACAATGAACACAGCAGACAGATCAGAGACAAAGTTATAGAGACATTTAAAGCGAGGTTTCGTTAAAGTAGCAAAATCTGGCCTGGAGCTCTATTAAGCTGTGAAATAGTCCTAGACTTCACGTTCTCCTTTAATAGCTGATACAGTTGACCCTTTCTGTGTTTAACCCTGTTTCTCTTCTAGACATAGAAAAGAAGCAGGGTTTGTGCTCTCTATCATCTTCTAGACTTGAAAACTGGCTCAGAGCTTATCTGCTTAGCTGTGTTTCTCTTTTAGATGAAGCCACTAAAGGAGCTAGCGCTGCTACTACCTTTTTTAGTTTGTTCCCACATAGAAAGCATTCCTGGATCAGCGTTTCTGTGTTCTTCTTCGTTTCTCTGCTCTACCTTCTCTAACCTCCAGTCAGCCGAGGCAGATGGCCGTTCACACTGAGCCTGGTTCTGCTGGAGGTTTCTTCCTGTTAAAGGGGAGTTTTCCTCTCCACTGTCGCTACATGCAACTGTCGCTACATGCATGCTCGGTATGACGGATTGCTGCAAACTCAGCGACATTATGCAAGAAACTATTCACTTTGGCTATACGCTTATTCAGGTGAAGTGAATGACTGGAAGCAACCTGCTGGGCTTCCTTAGATAGAAAACTTTTAACCAATTTGAAAATTAAACTATATTAGGATCAATTGAAATGTACTGTGTGTATTTGACTCAGAGTCTGATTGACTTGTTTTTGGGGTAAAGTGCCTTGAGGCAGCGTTTGTTGTGAATCAGCGCTGTATAAGTTTACTGGATTGAATTAAAGGTCATGCCTAGAAGAATCGGCCTGAATCGCTACTTCATGATCTGACTAATCCAGAGTTAACTGCGGTAAATAGAGGACAGCTCATTTTACACATTTTTTAATGGGTCATGTATGGGAAAGAAAATTAATAATGGTCATGGCATAATGTAAACCTGCAAAGACATGGCTGTCCATTATTTAGCAGCAGCCTAACGGCCCATTGTAACTCTGGAGGAGCTGCAGAGACTGGAAGCTCAAGCGGGGGAATTTGTCGACAGAATAACTCTCAGTTGTGCTCTGAACAAATTGAGCCTTTTAGGGAGAATGGCAAGAAGAAAGAGATTGTTTACTTTTTTGGCCAACATGTAAAACGCTGTATGTAGAGTAAAAGGGAAAGACGATTAACACCGTTCCTACCAACACGCCACCCGACGTTGAAACATGGTTGTGGCAGCATCATGCTGTGGGAATAGTTTTTGTCAGCAGGGACAAGGGACCTGGTCAGAGTTGGTGGGCAGATGGGTGAAGGTAAATACAGGGCAGAAAACCTTGAGCTGTTGCTCAATTTTAGCAGAATAACCACCCTAAACATGCAGTCAGAGCTACAGGATCTAAACGGCCTAGTCAAAGCCCAGGCATGAATCCAATAGAGAATCTGTGGCAAGAAGACTTGAAAATATCCAACCTGACTGAGTCCTGAGCTGTTTTGCAACAAAAAGATTTTTGCCCTTAGATGTGTCAAGCCAGTTCAGACATACCCCAAAGGACTTACAGCTGTCACTGCAGAAAAAAGGTTCTTCAGATTTGTTAGTTTGAAAACCATAAATTATTTCCTCATATTTTATAGCTATCCACCATTGCCACACATAATTCCAATAAATTACATCATTGGTTTTGGCCATCCTGCCAAAAAATGTGGACAAGGTTATAGGGTTTGAATACTTTTGCAAACGTCTTGTAAACGTCTTCCAGCTGCGCTGAGAGAAAGGAAGTCTCTCATCATTAGAAAGCAAAGCGCTTCAATGAATCCTTAGGTTTCAGTCTCCACCAGCACCAGTCTATTTGGGTTCCTGTTCTGTGTGACAAAATGGTTTACAGTAACAAGCATAATGCCTGAGAAATGTGAGCGTTGAGCACATGGCTCACCATCAACGGTGAAACTGACTTACTTTTGGCATCAGTTCTTTCTGACCACCCAAACGTTGAACACTTCAATGTTTTTTTTTTTGTTTTTTTTACAGCTGCTCAGGGGTCAAAATCAAACCATAAATGTAAGACCCCACTCAGACCTGGCGCTTACACCCATGCGGGGTAACGCGATCCCACAGACAGCACCAGTAACAGGTGTTAACACCCCTTAAAACCCATTGAGGACGACCTTCATTGGACCAGCTTCAGCTCTTCTACCTGCCTTAGTGCAGCAGCCTGAAAAACAATCCGTCCTGAGGGACAATCCTCTGGCCGTATGCAGCTCAAAACAAGCAGCAGAGTCGGACACCACCTGGTTAAAGAAACATGTCTTCCACCAAGAGCACTGATATGATTATACTTCGCTATTTGGTGATTTAAAACAACAGCTATATGAGGTAATCTACAGATTAGATGTCTTTTTAGGTTAAATCTTATTATAGTCATTGCTAGAATCCTCCTTGCTGCAAAAAGACCTTCAGTCTGAGTTTAGGCTTGCATTAATGAGTGGACCAGAGAGTGACTGAGTTTCATTTGTTCGGCTCATGTTTGGAGCTGCTGTGGTGCTGTCATATTGTAAAATGTCACTGTTATGACAGGTTTCTGTGAATGGTGGCAGGTAACTGTGATCTGACCCAGCAGGAGGTTTTAACGCCAGGTTTGGATTGATTCGTCTTTAACTGAATCAATCAGCAGACATGTTAATACAAGTTTTGGGGCAGGCCTAAAGCTAATGCTAATACGGAGGGTCCTAAATTTTACAGCCTGCGACCCCCAAAATCATAGTGCAAGAGACCCTTCTTGGTGGGGTGGGGGTGGCTTTTATTTCTTTTTTGCAGAAATTATGAGAAAAAAGTCATAAAATCGTGTGAATATAGTAGTAGTTTTCTGAGAACTATTACAAAAAACTTCCCCCCTGCATTTATTGTCATGTTGTTGTATGCCTGATATTATTACTTTATTCTCGTAATTAAAGAAGTATTATGGCCTGTATTTTTTTTAAAGAAAATACATTTCTAGCCACAAAGGAGCACATTTCCACAAAAAAATATTTTTTTTTAGATTGATTTCACATATTTACAGGAAAAAACTTGCTGTTTTCTGATGTCGTATAGTCATGAATTTTCTAGAAAAAAAAGTTATTTTCCACAATTAAAGGCATCAATTTGCAATATTAAAACTAACATATTTGACTGATTGTAAAGTCAGAAATTTGGATCATTATTTGGATCATCTCACGACCCCAAAATTATGGTTTCTGTAATCAGCTCTCACTTCAGGTTCTGTGGGTTAAAATGTCAAAACTTGGTCATTTTACCTGGATGGAAAACGTCTCCCCGAATGGGTAAAGGAAAGGAACCTGAGCTTGGAGGAACTGGTGGACCAGGAAGACCCGGAGGACCGGGGCGGCCCATCTCTCCTGGGAGACCTCTGTCGCCCTTTTCTCCTGAGCATTTTGGAAAAAAAAAAAAAACGTTAGAGGAGTGAAACAAACAGAAACCTAAAATAACTCTCAAACTATCTTAACTGTGCAGGTGAGACTTAAAGAACTGATGGTTAATTTAACGGGAAGCTCTTCCTCACCTGTTCTTCCAGGAGGACCTGGAATCCCTTGTGGTCCAGCAGGCCCGGGAGGTCCAGCAGGTCCTGGCGGCCCTCTGGCTCCTGGTACTGGGGTAAATGTGAAAAAGACTGTTTTTTTTTCCTAAATAAAAAACATAACACTTTCTTTCTTCTGCAGGATGGACATCCTTAAGATTGAGAAGTAAACAAATGTTATGTTTGATTCCTTCCAAAAAGCTAAAACGGAGAACATTGCAGTTTATCAGAATAAGTAAATGTCCTGTTTCCCTGTTGCAGTATGATCACAGTATTTACTAAAACCAAGTCTGAAGTTTTACTTTTGCCATTGATGTAAATACTGTATTTATGGACTCATTCAAAAACATTCTGTGAACCGACCCATCCACCCCAGGGTAAATGTTTGAAAAAAAAAACTTACAATAAAAATCATCTTTTATTGCAAAAGGTAAATCTCACAAAGATTATTTTAAAAATAGATCTCATGTTAAGTAAATATTTTCAATAAAAATCGCCAGTTCAACAATTATTGGTGACATAAACATTTTATTTCAAATAAATGTGAGTAAAGCTTATTCTTAATTGATCCAATTCTCAAGTAAATTCAAATGAGAAATCTGTCTAGGTGTTTCCTTGGGGTATAAATATGAATATGTAACACAGTGAGGACGACCGGAAGGGAAGTAAAAGGAAAACTCTAAGGCTGACATTTGAAAAACCGCAGCGACGGCGTCCTAAATTCCCAAACACAAATGTGACTTTACAATGAAACTTAAATGTGTGGAGTTTGCTAAACTCCTCTGAGACTTTACATTCAGCTGCAACATTCGTTAAGAGTGAATCGTTTGAGCTTTTAGACAACAAAACACTCCAGGTGGAAAACAACAGGCCCACTGTGGATGCTCTGGATCAGAGCGCGTTGCATTCAGTATATTTTGAAACACCGGGGCAAATTTGAACAGAAACACAGTGAACTGAAAACGTGTTGTTCCTGGATCTCCCTGCAGGATAACGATTAACAACACATGGCCAAATTAAAGCAGAAATTGGGCACCAGAAGTGAAATCAATACCTACCCCAGGCCTCAATACCATCTAAAACCTGCAGGGGGAGCTGAAGAGGGGAGGGCAAGGACTCAGAACCAACTATGTAAAAAGAAAAGGTAAAAGAACAAGCCCTCTGGATGCGCCAACCTTTTAAAATGTTCTGTCCTATGGGAAAGTTGCTTCTACCTTATGAGGATAAACAGTACACAAAAAAGGATAAATATGAGATTATGTCACTGCAATAAAAGATTAGCTATTTTAAGCCTTTCAAAACATCTATAAACGAGGCGTCAATACATTTTGAGGGTTCTGTAGGTGATATTCATAAAATCATGTTCCATATTTCAATATTTTAATATATATCAATAACAGATTATCAAAATTAATTTATTTTTTTGTTATAGGTATAGACATTCTATTGTGATATATCTAACACATTTGAGGAATACATTAATGACCATTATTACAGCATTTCCTTCCTTACTTGATTAGGTTATTTTTAGGGGAGAAAAGGGAAATAATTACAGCACAGAGAGCAATTTCCTGAAGTTGGAAGTGGAAACTTTTATCAGACTGTCTCGTTCAATTAGGAGTATAATGAAAGCCATAAAACCCGATAATTTAGTTTTAATTTCTGATCAACCCACTAAGAGCCTAGGCTTTGTAAATTTTTTTGCACAAAATTCAACAAAGGTTTGACCAAAAAAAAAACCAAGATTGATTTTTAATAAGTGAATGTGAAATATCCATCTACTGTTGTTGTATTTCTGTTAAAGTCCACAGTTTGTCAACATCTCCATTTATAAGCATGCTTTCTGTGTTGTGTTGGCACCTGGTGGCAGGTACGGCGGTGGAGTGGGTCCACGAGTGTCCACCTCGTTTCCTGTTGAGCCGTCGGCTAATTTGACTTTAGGATGAGTGGATCCGCCCTCCTCTAACAGTTTGATCTGGAGTGAGAGCAGCAGACTGCAGACGTTGTCTCCATAGGCATGCTTACAAAGTCTCTCTTTTAAATGGCTTATTTAAAGGCTGATCGTTACCTTTGATTCAATGGCATTTATTCTGCTGTTCATGTCGTTGAAACTGGTGCAGTTCATGCATTCTGTAGAGAGGAAAAAAAAGGTTAACAGATGAGTTTAAATCTCCTCCAGCTGGTCCTTCTTTCGTTCTTTCATCTTGGCAGCCTCGGCTACGTGTCTTTATGTCACGGTGCAAACAAAGCCAAGTTACACAAGAACAATAGCCATCAAACCAAACCTCAGAAACCTTTAAATCCCATTATTTTGCCATCTGCTCTCGTACACAGATGTTCTGGTGTCCCGAGTTTATTTTCTGTCTGTCCCTTTTTGTAGCAACGACCATAATGCTAGGCACTTTTATTGTTTTAGAAACGACTCTGCAAAGACAAAACTAACAACAAGTAATGTAGATATGATGTTAAAATGTTTGACCTCCAAACATGATAAATAAAAAAATAAATATTCCACTTCCAAGGTAAAATATGAAATTACTTATTTTTGGAGCACCTTACAACCCAGTTTAGTCTTGACAGTTTGTCACAAACACAGAACAACAATCTCACAGAACACCTTGTTATAAAAATTCCTTTTATAATCAAGTTGTGTTTAAAGGTAACTTTTCTCGTTTTAAAAATAATTTTAAAAACCTAAGTAAAGGCTTTTATCCATCTCTGTCACCCTATTATCTATATATGCCTTTTGTTTCAGGCAGACTATGGCAGGCTGTCACAGATTATTTTGGTAATGTTGAAAAATTATTTGCCATGAACTTCACCACACACACAAATGAACCACTGTAACAAAATGTATGTGAATACTCTGCAAACCTTGCAATATTAACCTGATGATAATATCATGCTACACTCTGCAGGTGCTCTGTCTGCACTAGTTATGATCCTTCGCCTCTGCATGCTGAATGCTGCACACAGCACATCACATGACAAGGCCTACGTGGCAGGGATCACTTGGGGGTACTAATAGGCTTTGTACATTGAGCTTTCAGTATAAGATGATCAAATGACTAATAAGTAAGGGAAAGGGAGGAAAACAATATAATAGCTGTGTTTTAATCATACGTTTTTACGCACATTTTGAAATATCGTGTTAGAAAAGGTTGATGGAAATTGCAAAATTTGTTTTCATGCTAGCGTGATGTGGTTTTTGTGGTTTTTTCGCCGTCTCCCCTAATGTTCCCATAATGTTTGAAAACATGGCTGGAAGCAACAACAGGTACTTGTGGCCCAACGAAGAGACCAAACCATTTTTCAGTCCCATCCGTGTAAAAAAAACTATTACAGATATTTTAGATAGAAAACAGCAAGGTATGTTGTTATGATGTGTGATCTACGCTAATTTGCAGCTTCTTCTTCCTGTTTATTACAGCCATGCCTAATGTCAACTTCTGACAAAATCACGCTTTCGTAGCCTGGTTACTCCAAACCAGTGGATAAAAACACGCCTGATTTGTATTTTCTTTTTTTTTCTTCTTCTTTTTTGCAACATTTTAAAGGTTCGCTTAAAATTCGTATTGACAATTGTATGGAGACAAAGCTAGCAAAAAGTAACAGTGAATTTTCCAGCCTCCATCTTACTCAATATATGCATACAATATATGTATCAATGCTGCATCATATGCAACTCACAGACATGACAAGGCTTGATGTTTTTACTAAATGTTTCTAATTTCTATAAGTTTGGATACAACATATATGGCATAACAAGAAAGAAAGTGCCTACAGCTTAAGGTACAGACCCGAATACAGTAATAAAGTTGCTCCATCTCTGAATAAAGAAAATAGTAATCACATAGCTTTCCTAATGTGTATGGTCTGTGACCAACAAGGGAGAAATGGCTCTCAAAGGAACAAGGCTGTTGTCACTCGTTTGAATTCACACCGTATGTACATAAATACAGAGAAATATTATTTTCGTTCTGTTTATTTTGTGCCTGGCTGTTTAATTTAGGCAGTGTTTGGTGACTGATTTCCTTCTCTAGGACTCTCTAAAATAAATGCCTGCAACTTTTAGCTTTACAACATACTACTTTAGTAATCAGCATGTCCCAGGCAGTTTCTGACTGGTATTGCGTACAGAAAAGGTGTAGTTTTCAAACGTTTACTGGCAACACCCTCCTGTGCAGCCAAACGGTAATACCATTGGAGCAGAGGCATCTAGCACCAAACAGGATTTTGGGAGTAGTTTAAAGGAAATGCTAAAACCTTTGAGAAGCATGGCAAATCTGATATATAAAAATTGTTGAAAGGTTTTCTTTTCTTTCTTTCTTTCTTTCTTTTCTTTTCTTTTTTTTTTTTTTTACCAAGATTTGCATCAAGAATCAAGGATATGGCTTTGAGTATCAAAGAAAAAAAATAATCAGACTAGCAAACTGTTATATTTGTATATTTGGTGGGATTTGAAGGTAACATCAAGCATTCAGAGACAGCATTGACAGAACAAGTGAAATGTGCTTTTTTTGAGTTTATAAAATTAATTTTTTTTCCAACAACCAACAATAACACCTGCAAAAAATTGTTCTTTCTTCGGTTTATGTATATTTCTGTCATGCAAGTCTGCCACAGACTTTTCTTTTTTTAATCTTGCGTCTGGTTTCTACTTGTGGTCATTTCTGTCACAGACTCCAGGTTACCCGCTGCTGAACCGCAGATACACATTTCTGGCCATTCAGCCTTTTTGACCCGTTAGCTGTAATCGAAAACAGAAAACAACCCAGTTTCCTCAAAATAAACCTCACATTTCTTTTAAACCTCGTCGTCCTCTGGTTCACGGCTCATGAGGAGTGTGGAATGTCAGCTGTCAGTCCGAGCCATGGTGACCCACCCACGTTGTGGTCACTGCAGGAACAACCAGAAGGCGAAACAACTGGTGCTCATAAATAACTGAGGCAACAACAAAAAAATGACCCAAACAGCATCGTCTCGGAGCGGTGCGACCAGTTGCTGAGGTTTCTGCTCCACTATAATAAGACATGGTGAGTGTTTGTTGTCACATCTGTGCATCCGCAGCCACATACTCGCAAAAGTATTCAACACTCCACGGTACTTTTTTCCCCATTTTGTGATGTTATAACTACAAACTTCAATGTCTTTTATTGAGATTTAGTTTCAATTGGTAAAGAGTGCACAGTGGAGCAGTGGGTAGCACTGTTGCCATGCAGCAAGAAGGTCCTGGGTTCAAGTCCTACCCTTGCCTTAGGTCTTTCTGCATGGAGTTTGCATGTTCTCTGGGTTCTCTCTGGGTACTTCAACCTCCTCCCACAGGTTAAGTTAATCCTGTCCAGGGTGTACCCCGCCTCTCGCCCATTGACAGCTGGAGATAGGAACCAGCACCCCTCGCGACCCCACAAGGGATAGACGTGTTAGAAAATGGGTGGATGGCAAAGAGTGGCTTGTATTTGTAGTCGGCCATGATCACCCTGATACCCATAGATTAAATCCAGTGCAACCAATCATAAGTACAAACAAAAAAATAAACATAATGAAGACTAAGTAATAGAGCAGAGATAAAGTTGTCCATCTCATAAAGCAACGCAACAGGCTTTGAACATCTCACAGAGCTCTGTTCAGTCCATCATCTGACAATGGAAAGAGTAGGACACTCCAAACCTACAAACAACATTAAACATTAAATGCAGTCACCAGGAAGGAACTTTATTTCATTGTACCATATGGGGGAGAGTCCTCGGCTATTGTCTTTCAGGAAGGCTGTTTAAGTTAACCTGACCCTAGCCAGATTGATATCGCTCCGCCTAGTTCCGCCTAGCTTCACTCACATCCATCTGGGACCTCTCCCATAGAGAGTGATTTCTCCAACCAATTTTATTGTCCAGCCAATCAGGACGCAGGACTGGAGTTTCATAGATGTGACGTAGTGGAGAAGCGACCATGACGTGAGACTGTTTTGATTCAGACAACAATGGCGGCTCGCATCGAGGAAGCAAGCGTTAACATTGATGCTGCTATTTCTTCCGTGTTGTCCAATCTACCTAATATTGTTTCATTAAAAGAAAATCAGAGAACGGCTCTGAAGGCTTTTGTTGGTGGAAACCATGTTTTCACCCTTCTCCCGAACGGATTTGGCAAGTTTTGTTTTCCGCGGCGGAGCGGTTAGCGCGAACCATGTTAGGAGGCCTTTAGTCCTCGATGTGATCGGCCCGGGATCGACTCCGACCCGCGGCGCTTTGCCGCCTGTCTTCCACTCTCTTCCTGTCAGCTCACTGTCAATAAGACGTGTGCCACTAGAGCCGCAAACACAGTTAAAAAAAAATCAGCATCACGGGTTAGCTTCGGTGTGAGTGGTTGAAATAGCACGTCGATAGAGATGACAGACAAGTGGCTTATCCAATAATATGCAAGAATTTTTGATAAGGCCCAGCCTTCTGAAACGCCATTCCTATGGATCTGTCCCAGATGGATGTGAGTGGAGCTAGGCGGAGCGAAATCCATCTGGCTAGGGTCAGGTTATGTTTAAGTTCCTTCAAAGGAGCCATAAGTAATAATGAAACCTAGTGGCACAAATCAGTACAACAGCCTGCGAGTGACAACAATCTAGTATGCTATTTTCTAAGCTATTGTGTTGTTGTGAAACTCCACAGAATGTTTACATCCACAGGACAGGTATAGAACGATGTATTCTGTACTATTTCTGGTCCGCTTCTCTTACTGGCGTCCATGTTAGCAGGCTGCTGCTCTTTTGCCAAGATAAAATACCAAATGCTGCTCTCTGTTTTGGGATCTCTCATATGATTGGCTCTGGCTACACTGAACCAAAGCAGTTTAGGACCGTACCTCTAGGTTTGAAAGGGGAAAAAAGACGTTGTTAATGGAGAGGGCCGATTGTTTATAGGGAATGATACTTCCATTCTGGGTGACAAATGAGAATTATTTTGGGTAATTTTGCAGTAAATATCTTACTTATTGCTCCTTTAAATCCTAAACTGTGTATTTTAAATATGCACTGTGAAGATTTTGTTGTCTCAAATAATTTAAGATCCCTTAAACTTAACGCTTGTTGGTCTGGAAGCTAAGTGCTGTATTGCATCTTCATGGAGGAAAGAGACAAAATTTGGAATTTGACAATGGCATAAAGAAATCACATTTTAATAAGAACAATTTTGATAGATTTTCTGCCATTTGGGATATTTTTTTTACTCTTGGTTAGTCCAAAACGACATCTAATGTCATGTGCAACGAGGACTTGTCCTAGGATCATCTGGTAGAAACAGCTGGTCTAGATGTTGGTCTGTTGCAGAACAGCCCCCCCCCCCCCCACACACACACACACACACACACCCCACCCCCAATCATACACTCCTTTACGTTGAATTACCACATCATTTACATCGAAGCTTTGTGGTTGTTTTTATCAAAATATGAAAAACTTCAAGGAGCTGTGTATCAAGTCCAGAGGGGATGTGGTGTCTTGACGCTTTCTGTCAGCTTGTTTAATCTCATCCTGGTGGGAAGCCACAATCAAACCCTTAATCTAAAACACATTTTCTTGCCAGATCTTTCAAACCAAATGCAGACGATAAAATGACCCGACTGGATCTGTTTGTTGTGACTGAGAGAAACTTGGTTTCCGCTGTGACCAAGAGGACGTTAAACACGCACGCATCAGCAGGACTGCGACCTCTAGTCACCATTTAAGGAATGATAAGATGATATACATGCATCTTCTCCGCTGCTATTCATCATCAACCCTCAGACACTCCCTCTGTAATAAAGCATCGACCTGTGACTCATTGTAAAATGTATTCTGTGATGATGTGTTGACATTTAGTCTGGAGCCAAACTACAGCCGTGCTGGCAGGAAATCCTATGACAAGTTGTTGGATGTGGACTTCAGTTTCAGATTCCATTTTTCAGCTTTCCAGATTATGCATGCTAAAGACTTTAGCTTTTGTCTTTTCTTCTTAAACCATAAGGCTGACATCTGTGGCTTTGAGTTGCAAACAGCTGCTAGAGCTCCATGACATGTAAAACAGAAATGTGTGCATTTTTCCCATGTGGGAACTGCTAAACAGAGAACAGCTTTAAAACGTCACCAGGTTCGAACTTATCGAGTGTAATTAGGAAGACGGTAGGAGTGCAGCAAATAAATCTTAAATGGTTGACCTATTAAGATTGCATCAAATCTTATTTTATCCAGAAAGCTCATTTTAGATGCTCTGCATGGTTCAAATGAAAAGAAAATCCCTTTTTGTTGAACTAGAGCCAATGCAATGCTAAAGTTCATAAACTCTTGCTTAAATTCCTGTTTGTTTTGGCCCTCATCATTAAAAAAAAAAACTCTTTATTTATGATTTGTAGAGCTTGCAAAACTCTTCAATTTTGGGTTTTAAAGACAGACTATTACTTAATAAAATTTAGAGTGGTGTGTAATTTTGTTAGCAACATGGTTGCACAGCTGACGACCAAAAGTAAAAAAATAAATAAAAAAGCAGCTTACAAGATAAAGTCCCTTGACGGCAAGATAGGAGAAAATAAATGATGCTAAACTATCTAAAGCACACGTTTTATGAGACATGGATACTTTCTTACACAGTTGTAACCTGATATCTATATATGCTATATTAAAGGATTTATATCATGAATTTAAATCCACAGACCCTCTGTTGCACCTGTTCTAAGGTTGTTCTGAGAGCATCTTATTGCGATGTCTCTTTAAATGCAAAGGAGCACTCCACCCCATGTAGTCTGCTGGAGGACGTTATAATTAATTGTCTGGGTTAATTAATACGCTCAAAAACCAAAAGAAAAGAAATTTGACGGATTCGCAAAATTGTTAAGCTGGAGGTCCATGACCTTGTTCACCAGCTCCACAGCAAATACTGTGACGTAATTGTTCAAAACACGCAATAAAGAACAGAGAAAACTGAAAGGCTTGAAAAATATGTGCGAAACAAAAATTAAAGGTATCTAAACACCACCTGGATAGTCTATATTCAACCTTTCTGCTAGAGAATCCAAGTGCACGACAAGATTTATTTAAGGGCTAAAAAAGGCAATTTTGCATTTGTCCCCTTTTTTAATTAGTTGGAAGTAACACAAGTGAAGTGAAGCCTGTTTTTAGCTCATTGTGTAAAACTACTAGCAGCAAACATTAAGTTATATTTTCATTGTTAGTCATAATGGCAATGCAAGTTTCATAGCTTGTATTTAGTTGCACTTTGAATTCAGGTCAATACCCAGATCAAATGCTTGACATAAAAGCAAGTTTTTTTTTAATTATTTCTTCAATTTGTTCTTGTAAAATGGAGAGGAGAAAAAAATGTATTAATTGGATTTTATTTTTAAGCCATATCACCCAGCCTGGTTCTTGGATATGCTGCGATAATGTTAGAGCCTAAAAAACAAATTTCAACAATGTTCAAGAGGACGCAATCCAATCCTTACACATGTGCAGACTCCAGCTCAACAAACCACAAGACGACATCTGAGAGAGAAGTGCTAAAAGAGCAAAGAACTTCATCAAAGGCCACACCATAACCACGTCTGTTTGGCCTCATGGTCTTCACTGTTACCGGCAGTGAAGACTGGGATGGAGCTTCACCTTCCAGCAGGACAATGTCCTTAAGCATACTGCTAAAGCAACACTGGAGCGGTTTAAGTGGAAACATGTAAATGTGTTGCAATGGCCTAGTCAAAGTCCGGGCCTCTATCTAATTGAGGATCTGTTGTAGATCTGTTGAAGATCGCTGTTCACAACGAAAAACCTTCCAACATGAAGGAGCTGGAGCCGTTTAGCCATGAGGAATGGGCAAAAATCCCAGTGGCCAGATGGGTTGAGCTCATGGAGACTCATCTAAAGTGACTTGCAGCTGGAATCGCTGCATTTTCTATTATTTTGTCCTAATTGTTGTTTGCTTCACAATAAAAAAAACATAATACATTTTTAAAAGTTGTAGTTAGGTTCTGTAATTGAAATGTCGCAAACTCTAACAATCCATTTTAATTTTAGGTGGTGAGGCAAAAACAAGCTCAATTTAAAAGTATTCTTCACACCTATCTATACCACTCTTCATCTTTTTGTCAAACTAGACCCACAAATGAGCCATCCGTATGTTTCTTTTCATGCCATGAAGACACTCTACAGCAAAACAGCAGAAATAATTCAGCGTTGATGTGAAGCAGAGCAGAACAACAGCGTGTTGTTTGTAAAGATGGTGGGCAGGAGTTTAGCTTTCTAAAGCAGGAAGTCAATCATGTCTGGTTAGAAAACCAAACTTCCGTTGTGCTTGAGTTGTTTAGAACAACACCACAACTATAGAGTCTGTTTGGGCCCATAATTACACCATTGGAACATGAGAGAGGGCTATTTTTCTTGGATGTACAGAGCTCATGGGAATGAATCACAATTATGTTGTCTTTAGAGGGAAACCAAATAAACAGAAGAAAACAGAGAGCCTTTCAGCTCTGATGGGATTCAGGAATGTGGGTATCTTTTGCAGCTTTTCACGTTACATCTTGTCTGATTGTCTCATCTCCAGAACCGCAAATTTCTCAAAACGATGCAGAGACAATTAAATTTGTGACCTTGCAGGTTGAAATAACATAGAACAATTTGATGTCATAAAATGTCATTTACAAAAAAAAAAAAAGCCTAACCAGAGTATAATACATCAAATTAAATGGATCACACCCACTTAAGTAATGGCAGAGAAGCTGACAATTAGTTTCACTGGAGAGTGTGGGAATGAAAACTGAGAGAGAAAAGCAGGCTGTGTGCCTGGATCAAAATCCATCATTGCAAAATACTTCTGAGATAAGCTTTATTTAAACATAGATCAGAAACAGGGAATATTTTACAGCTCAAAACTGCAAAAACAACCCAGATTAAGGAATCACCCCCCACCATTAAGGTGTGATTTACAGGACAAGACAAGCTCAGGGTTTATTGGAGCGCATCCAACTGTGGATGTGGTCTGCTGAGACAGATACACTTTCTACATCAGCCCTGGAAGGGGATCAAAAATATCCCTCCTTCCTCCCCCCCCGCCTGGATGTTAGCGCACCCGCAGACGTACCCTCATCGACATCCTCAACCACCGAACGAACCGTGACGCGCGCACACAGCTGGGGACAGTAATTTCAAATCCCACTGAAACATCGCCTCTGTCTAAATGTGTGAGTCGCATAAAAAGATGATGTAGTCAAACGTCTTCCCGGAGCATCCTAACAACTGTTGTCACATCATCAGGATAAACAGATAAATGAGCTCCGTGTCTGTGTGTGAGCGCGCGAGCAGGCCGTCCAGAGCTGGCCGAGCCTCAGACAGCCGGCTGCGTGTCTGGACCCGGCCAACAAGTGGTCAGCTATTGCTGGCACGAACAACAGCCGGCACAAAACGTAACACACATAGAGATATTTGTCCAGCCACAGATTTTACTTGCTAAATCACACACCCACTTTGACAGTGACGGGTTAGTAAAAAGGGGGAGAGGGGGCGTATTTTTCAAAACCAAGATGCCTCGTTGTGCATAGTGAGGCCATTTAGCATCTTTCACCACGGGGGAAATCTGCCAGCCCACAGATCTTTCTATAAACTGAGCACTTTAAAAGTCGGCGCGACATATTCCAAAACAAAGGGCATTTTATGAGTTATCAATCTAACAGGGCTCTGCACACACAAAATTCTTAAAACCCTTTAACAGTCCAGCAGCTGAGGAGGAGTAAGACAGACCACACAGGAGCTAGGTAAACCTCGTTCACTCGACTCCAACTAAACAGAGTAACGGTATATATTCGTATATCTGCACATTTACACTTTTGCACATATGCTTCAGACTGCTGACCTGCTGAAGCCACAAAATGGACTCTGTACCACATTCGTAAACTACACAGTCTTAATAATTCTCAGCTGTACTCTGTGAAATCACACACTGTCTATTTCCCCTGCATTGTTTACATTTCAATTGTTTACATAAATCACCGCTGCACCTTATCCTGTAACTTACTGTAATTTACTGCAATTTACTGTGATTTTTAAAGCTGTACGCAAACGAAATTTCGTTTTGTACGCACTCTGTGCACACAAAATGACAAATAAAGTTGTCTAGGTCTAAGTCTATGTCTAAACAGTGGATCAAAACATCCCATCATCTGGGTGTGAGTGGAGCCCCCTAGTGGTCCAACCCAGTAAGGCCAATAATTAGTCCAGGACCTTGGGTTTCAGCAAACAGCCAGAACGGCTGAATTTGGACAGCTCCGATAGGTGCGCCAAGCTCCTCTTTAGCCGCTTAATGTAAACCAAGCATGACCTACGGAAGAAGGTCAACCCAGTTGCAATCAGTTAGAGCAGTGCCGAGCGCAGCTTTTAATGACCTGTAAATATAGTCATTAGCCACTATAACCACTAACCCTTTAGCCTGTGGATTATACACAGTAGTGCGGTGAATCTTGACTCCCAGACCTTCGGCCACGGTGCGCCAAAGCTCTGAAACAAACTGTGGGCCTCTGTCAGAAGTAATGTCTGAAGGGGAACCAAAGCACGCAACCCAGGTTGACAAAAATGTTCGGGCCACCACTGCCTATGTTATAGATGATAGGGGGACCACTTCAGGCCACCGGGTGGTACGGTCGATCATGGTCAGGAACCCGGCCGCGCCACAAAACCGGAAACCAGAGGGCGGGGGCAGCCAGTAGAAATGTGACAGAGCAGAAGGGGGCCGCCTTCCAGCACCTGTCTCTCCTCCAACCTGAGACCTGTGGGTCTAGACCGTTGAGCGAAAATGTCTGCATCGCCGTGCTGGTCCAACATAAATAAAGACGACACAGGAGCTAGGTTTGATCACCTCGTTTACTTGACTCCAACTCAACTGAGTAACGGTAAACAGTGCGATGATAAGCACCAAAAAAATCTTTTTTTTTTTTTTTTTTAAATCAAAACATCCCATTGTCCGGGTGTGAGTGGTGTCCCCTGGTGGTCCACCACACAACCAGTTTTCTACAGTTTTCTCTTTTTTTGCAGCGGTTGACTTTGCATCCTTCTCTGTGGAAGACATCTTGAGGGGTTCATTCATCCCTCAATGGATTGAAGCCAAGACACCACACTCAAATTGAGAGTATATTGGTTAACAAAGATGTATTCAACATTTACACACGAGTTGATTGACTGAACTCTCTTTGTGTCTCTTGCCATAGAAAGTACTTCGGATGCAGTGCTTCAGTATTTAGCTGAGTCTCTTTCTCGGACAGACATCGACAGAGTTATTGCTGTAGTTAATTATGGGACTTTCCTTTGTTTTTCTTCCCATATAAAGAATATGTGGGTCTGTGATTCAGTGTGTTGTTGTGTCTCTTTTCTAGACAAAATCACAGATGAAGCTTCTGCTGTCAATACCCATGTGAACTCTTTGCCTTCTCATAGTAAGTACTCCTGAGCCGGGTATTGCTGGAGATTTGCTCCTGTTTCCCTCCTTCAAAGGGAAGGATTGATCCAAAGTCAACAAAGCAATCAGCAGGACTTCCATAGATGCATCACTTTCTGCCAGTGGACATTGGATAGTCAGCTGAATTTGACTGTGTTGATTAAAACTGAACTGACCTGATCGTAAATGGATAAGAACGTGACTTTTGGATAAGATGATGTTCTGATGTTCCCGATGGTTCCTTTAGGATGTTTAATAAAAAGAAAAGGGCGGAGATATAGATTGTGAAAGAAAATGGCAAAAGATCGCTTCCAATCAGTAAAACAGAGAGACTTGCATGGATGAAACACTCTGGGACAAAAATACTGTCCAAAACCGCTGAGTCATCTTTATGTTTTTAATGATTTGCTTCTAAGCAACCAAGACAAACTCAGGATATTGTTACCTTCCTTAAAACTATAGTAAGTAATCCTGTTCAGAAACACTTTTTGTTATACTGGGTAAAATGGTCCTTCCACCCTGACAGTGGTCAATACATTATGCATTCAGAAAAAGGAGGCTTAAGAAAATAGATCTCTACTGGTTGTCCAACATGCTGATCATTCTCACACGCTCACATAACGGCAATTGTGCACGTTCCTTGTTAGTTTCCGCTTACTGGCCACACATGCACACTTCTAGGTTTTATGTATCTGGTTAGCTTAGCGGTTAGCTTAGCGGTTAGCTTAGCGGTTAGCTTCGGTGTTAGCCGTTCATTGTAGTTCCGCTGCTCTCACCGCATACGTTGAACATGGCTCAGAGTCGCAAGAAGCAAACCGCACACAAGTTTATGAGAATAAGAGGAAGGCCTCAGTAGAAAGAAATAAGACCAGAACAGATTTGGGAGATTTTTTTTTTCACGAGATCCTCCTGAGTGGAAGAGAAGGTAAGTCAGTCTTGCTCATGCACAGTTATTCAACAAAGGGATTTCGGGAAACTTCCGGAAAAATCTGTGACTCTACCTTTAAATAGTGGCTTAAGTCTTTTTTTTCTCAGAAAACAGACAAAATAATATGGTAATAAGTTGATTTAGGCAAAAAAATTAAAAATGGCTTAGGCCATTAGGGGGGTGACGATATTAATCCACCATGCCATCTAAATCTGTGAAATTGGGAGGAACAAAGGAGGTAGGAATCAGGAATGAAGCCTGTATTGTTGAGGTTAAAGGTTGATCTTTTCCTCAATTTTGCTGTCTGCCTCATTCCTACCTTCTTACTCCATCATACCTTCTCCCTGCCTCCTTCGCTCATCTGTACCTTTCCTCATCTCAACCTCCTTCATCCCTGCTTCCATCATTCTCCCTTGTCCTCCTTATTACCCCTTTAATCTATTTGTTTTTCTGTAGCCTAGGCAGCACCTGGGGAGTCCTAATCTGACTTGAACTGATGTCCTGACACAGATCCCCCCCCTTCTGAGTCTCCATCTCTGAGGCCTCCAGAGGGAACCGTCTCCAGAAGACCCCTGGCCCCCCCAGCCCGTTCTCTTCTGTAAATCATTTAAACTGACAGCGTTGCTGCATTGGTTTTTGCACGTGAAATGTTATTTGAATAATTCAAATGGATCCGTGGACAGCATTTGCCAGAGATTAGCTATTTCCCACAAGGAACAACCAAAGCGCTAATTGTGTTTTTGGACCCATAAGTAAGAAGTCAGAGGGCTTCTTATACTTATAAACAGATGTGCACATCTGCAGACGGACAGACGGACAGCTGAAAGGACAGCTATCACCAAGAGACTGTAAGACTAACTGATAAAATGAAGAAAGAAGTGAAGGAGCCCAGAACATCCACAGCAGGGCGTCATCCATCAAGCAGATCAGACCGGGAGAGGGAGCAGCTGAGATATCCCTCAGCACCCAGCAGGTCAAAGGACGCCCTCTGACCCGTACTGGAGTACAACCAGGGATGTAACAGAGACATCATCAGTCATGTCCTCGCACTGCAGGTTGAGGCCTGTGGAGGCACATGTGGGACTCGGTTCTGTTTTATCGCTTTGCTCCGAGGAGCAGGAGATCTAAAAGGAGGCAGGAAGTCAGATAAGTGGAAAGCAGCACGGAGCGTGGAAGATAAAGGAGGATGGCAGTGGCAGGGAAAACCAAGGCCAAAGGAGCGGGATGAGAGCGGAAGACGAAATGGAAAGACTCAAGATACTTTTGATCCGAACATAATAAAGCTGGCGTTGGAGATAATCCATCCAGCAGATTTCCTACAGATCCGTCAGAAGACGGGGAACAACAAGAAGCTCCCGAAGCTGCTGACTCACCAAATTAAAGCATCCAAAATGTTAAACTTTCAGATGCATTTTGTCGTATTCTCAGCCATAAACGTGCTAATAAGTGTTTTCATGACATCAAAGGTGGCTGCCCTCGTCGGAGGAGGTCCTGGCTCTGACTCCTTCGTCCTCATTTCTCCCCCAGGGTGCGCACGCAAATACCCAGTCAAGTCAATACGATCGCATGTGCAGATAGGTGCAACGGCGACGGGGCAGGGAGGTGGAGGAGGGCGAGCAAATTACAAACACATTTCCCCTAAATGTGTTCCATGCCGTCATGTGTTAGCACAGCTACGGCGAGAGAGGAACGTAAAGCCGGAGCGATGCCCTGTGCACAGCCAGCACAGACCGGGCTGTCAAGAACAGTGACGGGCGGTGGTGTTCAGAAAACACCCAGTTTCCATTAGCAAACCACAAGAAATCAGGCTATGAGACCTGCTTTAGCTCTGCGTTTGACAAGAAGCATCATGATTCTCGCCGTTATTCTTAAAACAGAGGGCTTGTCAAGCAGACGGAAATCATCAAAAGCATTTAATGCTTCAGTCATTGACACAAGCTGGATTCACCCCATCCTTACATTTTTCAGTTCCTGCAGCTTATGGTGCTACATGATGATTATGATGATTTGGTCATTTGTGGTCTTGTGTTAATTTTAAGTTAATAAAAATGGAAAATTGTTGTAAATGTTCACTGAAGCATTGAATGAATAATTGCCCAGAAAGCACAAATTCATACAGAACTATATAAAACTATATAAAAGTATATAGAAATAGTATATATATATATATATATATATATATATATATATATATATATATATATATATATATATATATATATATATATATATATATATATATATATATAAATTTTCTTTAACTGAGTAAAAAAAAAAAGTTTCATTCGATATTTGACATATAAAGATTTAAAAAAAATTCACAGCCTCAGATCAAACCAACAACAGTAAATCTATGAAGTCCAACATTATGATCATGACTGACTAATTATCCAACTTTACTGTCCTTGGTTACAGACAGAAACTAAGCATTGAAATCAGTTTTAGTGAATAGAAAGTACACATTGTTTCAAGTCAAAGTATTGACCTCAGTTATAGAAAAACACACAACAGATTTTATACTATCATTAATCACTAAACCAAATTAACTGCATTTAGTACCAATAGCCATCAGTGTTGTTTCCTGCATGATTTCATAGGCCCCTCACATTGTTGAGACGTTTTACCCGACTCTCATGCATGCATTCTCCCATGCACAGCTCTCTGGTCTCAGCCTTCACTGCAAAAACTAATCTAAAAATAAGTAAAATGTTCTTAAAGTTAGTGTATTTGTCCTAGATTTGAGCAGGTAAATAAGATTATCTGCCAATGGAATGAGAATTTTGACCCCTAAAATAAGATAATTAGACATCCTGTACTTGAAATAAGATGATGGAGATGGATTGTTCCTATTTTAAGTGCAAAAATCTTATTCCATTGGCAAATCATCTTAAGTACCTGTTCAAATCAAGGACAAATACACTCATTTTAAGAACATTTTACTTATTTTTAGTTCCGTTTTTGCAGTGATTTAAGTCCGGTTATTAAGACACCGCAACATCTCTTCTGCGTTTAATCATTCAGTGGTAGATTTGCTGCTCTGCTTGGGGTCAGAGTTCTGTTTTTGACCCATTTTTAGCCAAGTTTTAGCTGTCAGAAAGATGACCTCATATTTTGCTCTTGAATACTTTGGTGTACGGAGAAGATCACGGTCGACTCAAAGGCTGCTATAGGCACCAAATCTCAACCCCTCCATCGCCATGATGGAGGCAATTGCTATGATGTTTGTTTGTTGTTTTGTTTTTCTGCTGATATGCTCTGCTTTTTTACAAGCTGACCCCCAAAAATCTGTACTTTTAATACCGCCTTTTCCAGGCATATCATCCTAAATGTTTTGTCTTTAATTCAGGTTCTGCAGCCATATTCTTGGCGACCCGTCCAGACCAGCGATGCGTTCCCTCTTTAAACTACGCTCTCATAAACCTTAACATTTACCAGGCTATCTGAGGCCTGTAAAGTCTGAGATGTGACTTTTTTTGCGATCTCTCTGAGCTGGGATCCCAGCTGCTGCAAAGACTGGCAGCTTTTTTAATATTTGAATAATTTCTAACTCTAGAACAATGGACTTTAAATTGTCTGGGAATGACTTTGTAACCTCACACAGATGAATGGGGAGCAACAGTTGATTTTGGAAGCTCATTGGTGACATATTTCCTGCTTTGTTAACACACACCTGTAGGTGCTGGACCACATTTAAAGGGGGACATTTCATGCTTTTCACATTGAAGTCATTCAGTTGTGGTCTATATAAAGTGTAACTGCAATGCTTTGGTCTGAATTTCTCGTCACTGTTGTCCCACAGCCACTCTTTTACCTCTGTTCTGATGTTTATCGGACACCAACTCGTTTTGGTTCTGCCTCTTTAAATAAATACGATGCACATCACAACCAGGTCTCAGAGCGTGCCATTACACCCCGTTTGGCCATTTTTGTTGTATGCTGGGGGACGGAGTAATGAACAGGGGGCTTTAATAAACCCAACAACCGAACATTTTCACTCCTCCAATTGTATCTTTGCCACCTTCAGCTTGAAATCGGTACGCTGGAGGTCCGTGTTAAGAAACTACCCAGCTAACAGTGCGATGTAATTGTCCAAAAAACGTAATATAGAATAGATAGATACCGAGCGGCTTGAAAAATATAACCCAAACAGAATATAAAGATATCTAGACAACATTTAAACTTTCTGCACTTCTAGAGGCTTCAAGTGCAAAACCTAAATTTATTTAAAGGATAAGAAAGTGGCCCCTTTAAATCAGCCTCTTAATCCTGTGTACACAGCTTTTCTAATTTAGCTTTGCTTCTGTTTAATGAAAACAATGCTAGGTTTTATGTAAACCTGAGTCTAAATAAAAAAAAAAAAAAACGTTGGAACACCCCCAGTGATTAAAAATCTGAATAAGTAAAAGACGCGTTTTCTTCTCGTCATGGCTGCAAGCTTGTGCAGAGGTGAGAGAAGCAATTTCAGCTAAAACAGACCAAACTTTCTCTTCTCCATCTTTACATCTCTAAGGGCCTCGGTCGGGTTGGGGGGGGGGGGGGGGGGGGGGGGGGTCTCTAAAGTGTAGCCAGAAACCCCATCAAACTAAAACCAGAGATGAAGTCATCTTCATTGGTTAAGGCTGTCCTGATAAAACCGCTGGCTCGATGCCCCGTTGCAGCAGATTTCAGCCGCACAGAGCAGCATGTTTAGTCTCGGGCGAGCTGCATAAAGACCCAAACATGAATGCGAAAACACACAGAGCTCTGTTATTAGTCAGAGGAATCGGCTGACACTTTGGGAAACGCGCTCATGTGTTGCTGTTTTTTGTGCCAAGAGTCATATAAGAAGATGGATAACATGTTTCGTACCTGCCTGTTAAACAGAAAGTTGGAACTAGAAGACTGATAACTTAGCTTAGCCAACAACATGAGTCACATTTTTTTGCTGAAATTTGATCTAATCCATCACAAAAGTACACGAAACCCACCTATATCGCTACATCTCATAAAGCCATTATCCTTGCTTATTTATTTGCTGCGTAAGCTGATCCAACAAAGCTCGTCTGTGTTAGTGAACAATATGCAAACTGCTTGGATTAGCAGAAAATTCAAAGGTAAAACACGAGTTATGTGTTCAGTCATTAAAATCCCATCTGCTGTGAGTCGGCCTCCTGTTTAATTTCAAGATAAGAGACGTATCCGAGCTTAAATGCACGATCGCAGAAGCGTATTATGGCAAGAAGAAATGAGATTTCTAAGGAGCTCAGAAAAAGACGTCATTCATGCCCATCGGGCTTTAAAATGTTGCGATCGGTCGGACAGATTGTGGAAGACTGGGTGAAATGTGAGAGCAATGTCGGCTCCCCCAGGAGCGCTTGGCCAACAAAGATCACCCAAAGTTTAAGACGTGTAATATGACATGATATCCCAAAGCAGTGTAACATAGAGGGGGGGGTTCCCCAAAGTTTTTGACCTCCGACCCACAAAATTACCCAGTCAGAGACATGTGACCCCAGCTATCAGTGGTTAAAGCCTGCAAACGTTACTAACGAGCCAATTAAGGGGGATAGAGGCAGCATAACCAAACTCAACAGCCACCATCATAAATGTACAGCCTATCCTCTTATTGTTTTCTTAACAGTTTTGTTAAAAACATTGCAATAAGCACTTCTTTCAAAAGAACTTTATTACTGAAGCTACTTTGAAGAGCTCATATAAAGCTGAGGTCACTACCTAGAGAGGCAACCCAACCCCCAGCTTTGGGAACCAGAGATTTAGAGGAGCAACGGAGCACTTTACGTCAGTCAGTGACAGGCATGGACCAGCTGCAGGTGTCATGGTATATCTAGCTGTTTAAAAGCCATGTATGAAGTGCAAAGTGACCTGATGAAGCGCTGATTGTCCTCCACCTTGTTGCTGCGCACTGCCAGGCAGCTGACTGAAAGACGGCTACTACCCTCTTCCGACTCTTAACGCTGTTTTAAAACTACAGTCCGCATGAAAGAGCTGGCTGGCGAGCTGCTTTAAATAAAAGCAATTATAAATTTAAACCTTTATGTTAATACTGCAAAGCCGTGGTATTTTTACCTAACGTTGTCATAGCGTAAGAACTTCGCATCGGGCTCAGATGTACAAGTCCATCAGGAGAAATCGTGTGCAGAGAACATCTGCAAGCAGGAAACCGCTGTTCTCCAACAAGGAAAAACATCTTCCACAACTCACAGGGACCAGGCAGAAGGTTTGGTGGGAAACTTTGTCAACGAATGAAACCAGTTAGGAAGTTTCTTCTGTCATCGCGATGAGGGAAGCTTTTAAAAAGATGCTGTTTAAAACCTACTGTTCCTACTATTAAAGAAACGCCAGAGTGACAAGAATATTCTCTGTTCTCTGTAGCAGCCTGGTGCTGCCCCTCCCCCGCTTGTTGCTGTGCACTGCCCACCAGCTGCCAGTTGATTTAATGCTGCTACGCTTTTTTTTTATCGGCAACATAAACTGGGCTGTTTAGGAATACATTGGTTTGCGAAAAGACTTGGACAGCCGTGGTGTGGAAACTACAGCAGCCCACAGACCGACTAACCAAATAATATAAACTCGTTATACCCGTGTTGCTCTATACGGATCAGAACCATTAAAAGGGAGAATATTCTGTGTAATACGTACTTGAAAAGCTAGAGAAGCAAAAAATATCACAAATCATTCAAAGCTGCTATGTTTTATTGTTTAATGAGATGCTGGGCACGTTTCTTCTACTTCTACGATGAACCCTTGAGCAGCAGGACTTTAAAACTGTTTTGTTGGTACTTGTTGATTTACTGCAAGTCATTTTGTCATGAAGATATTCACCAAGATCACAGTTCAAATGTTTTCTTGATATCCTGCAGCTCTGTTGTAGACCAATACTAAGTTCAACCGGTGTTTATTGCGACAGTCTGTATATCAGTATCAGGTGAATGAATGTTAAAGACCACGTTGCTCTAACTGTAATAATCATTATTGTGGTATCTCAGCTGCGGCAGGCATAATTGTTCCTTTTCTGTTTGAAGTAAAAACAATTGCATCGTTTTATACATCTTTGTATCTAAACACTGCAAAGCTGCAGCATTTTTACTTGCTGTAAATCATGCTGTGAGAACCTCACGCCACCACTTACCGAGTCTGAACCATTACAAAAACGTTGCTAATGAGCAAAAACGGCATAAATGGCAACAAAGCTTTAATAATCTCTACAATATTTTACCCACCTTTGCCACATTTTTTGTTTTAGCTCTTGTTGTAATTGTAGCCCCACACACACGCCATAAATATGCCAACACTTTGGGTCCGGAGCCAAGCTTTTGAGAACCACCGCTAACATGTTTTGCTGTGTTCACATGTGCTACAAAGAGTTGCTGAAGACGTGTTCTGCTCGTTAATCTCAGTGGGGGCAGCTCTGTGCCTCGCAGCGGACTGTGCAGCTTACAGCAGCTGAACCCTGTGGGACAGAAACACTTGACATTTCTCCTCACCCCACTGTTATGTCTGCACTAACTTTTCCCTCCTTGGCGTCCTCTTTTCCTGTGGTCTCACCCTGACGCTGTGACCTCTGCCAGCTCGGCCTCCACCCCCTCAGCGTGACGCGGACCATCAGTGACATAAACTTTAATCTTTAGCTTCTCCAACCACGTCTTTCCATATGGAGACGATTACCTTGCAGCTCGGCAGCCGTCAGAGACTGCAAACACATTTTCGTCTAACGTTAACTAAACAGCTGATTACTTCTTCACGGCCCCTGCACCACTTTGGTCCCAAGGGAACCGTAATCTCTGGCATTACATGCATGGATATGTTCATCTTTATTCAGGATGATTTCCAGAGGTGAGAAATAATGGGTTCCAGAGGCTTTGCGATAATCTGTTTGTTTCGTTTGTTTCAAAAAAAGGGCTTTTTGTTACAAATCATCTAAAGTCAGAAGTGGATAATCCTGCGAAAAGGGAACAAGGTGTGGTAATTACGAACAATGAGGAAAAGCTGCTTTTTGAGCTAACTGTTGATGTTGGCCAAGCTTGAAGAGGCTCGCGGTTCGCAATGAAATTTGAATTTATTGCGCAGCCCCACCAAGCTGATGTCTGTACCTAACAATTTGAAAGAGAAATCATTCATAAGAGTGTGCATTTTGAATTACTCCAGCCGGCGTAGGCTTTTTACAAGCCTCCGGGATATTTAAAACACATTATATGAATCTCCTGCCACAGCTCCGGCTCTTTTTCCTCGGGCTGACCGCTGCGGCTCGGCCGCTTTTGGGTCTTTTTCTCGAGCCCAACGTCTGCGGTCTGTGGCATCCAGGACCAGAGCGCTCCGCTGCCGAGAAGCTATTCACTTTACAAGCTGCACCAACCCAGCCTTTTTGCATTCATTTTTATACCTGTAATGGCCATGGCGATATTATATATATATATATATATATGACATGAACTGACTCGCTGCTGTAAAAAGGCTAAAATGTGTTTATGTGCACACACATAACGAGAGGAAGGGCCCAAAAAGAGAAACATTGTGGTTTTAATTTTACTTCCAGAGGACAAGTTTCCTTTAAAATGTCGTTTTTCTGCCGTCCCTCTTCCTGAAAGTAATCAAACGCAGACCCTTTTGCCTTAATTCAGCCCCACTACTTAGAGGCCGACTGGTTCAGAGTGGAGTGGTGTGATTAGCGAGCTAACCAGATACACGCCACCTCCCATGAAAAGGGCAGTGATGTGGGTAAAGCTGCCTGGTGCTGCTAAAAGCACACAGATGTGTTCAGACAACACATGTGGTCCTTGAGAAAATTAGTCTCTGACAGCTCAGTTCCTAAAGACTGGCTTTTAAGGAGAAGAAGAAAAAAAACACACTCACCTTCACGACACTCCACCCCCACGAACCCAGGGCAGCACCTCCACTCCAGGGCGGTGATTTGTTTGTAAGTAATCCTAAACGATGGCTTGATAACGGTTCGGTAGCTGCAGAGAATGAAAAAGGGAAGGAGAAATTGCACAAACATTATCAAAGCAGTTAACGTGACGATCTGATTTTGTTTGGCGCAAAAGTTCAGAGGAACAAAGAGCAAAAACAAGCAAGGATGCAGAGTAACTGGGTATATTAAGGTTGATGTATCACTCACCCTTACCAGAACCCCCAGAAAACAATTCCTAAATTTTCTCTAAAGCTAAGTTTCAACAATGACAGAGAGAACTTTTGGAACCTATGAGGGGATTTTGACGTTTTCTGGAGTGTAATCTTTAGAAGACCTTCAGGAAACATTCAGCCAGATTAGCAGTGCATCCTACAGCTGCCACAAAACGCTTCCCTGGAAGTTACAGATTACCTTTAAGGAACATTTTCCTGAGGGTTACAGATTTTGTTTAGCCTTTAGAGCAGGAGTCACCAACATGGTGGCCGCGGGCACCAGGTAGCCCCCCCTAGGACCGTATGTGGTGCCCTCAAGCCTGTTCAAACAACAGCACAACCCTCCAGTGAGCTGCATTTAAAATGCTATTGTATTCAGTTGATCCTCCTTTTAATCATGCTGTTATTGACATAGGTTTAAAAATGACAAAAGCATTAAAACATATTTATATTACGTAAAGTTAAGGTGAGCTTGGTCTCTTGTAGTTCAAAGGTCAGTACAGGTGGCTCTTCGTATGACACAGTACGGATGAAGTAGCTCTCAGATTCAAAAAAGGATGGTGGCCCCTGCTTTAGACGACCTTCAGGGAATGTTTCCTAAATATTCTCTGAAGGTTAGTTTCAACTTTTCTGGGAACTATTAAGAGAATGTTCTCTAAATGTTCCCGGGGGGTTATCCACAACTTTCCCAATTTAGACTTCAAAAAGACGGTTTTCTGAAGGTTACCAGTTTCCCAGCCTTCAGAGAACATTTGGGGAACCTTTCCTAAAGGTTTGCAGAAGGTTATCTTTAACTTTCACAGTGTAACTTTAAGAAACCAGGGAACACTCTCCTGGATGTTGTGTGTTGTAACCTTCAGAGAAGCTTCTGGAGAAGTGCCCAAAGATTCTCCTAAGGTTCCACGCTGAACAGCCTTTAGAGAATGTTTCCTGAAGGATTCAGATTTTTTTTTAGGTTTTAGAGAAACTTTAAGGAACATTTCCTAAAGTTTCTCGACATTTAAATATTGGGAGTGTGTGTTTTTGGGAACCAACAAGAAACGTTCTGTAGAGGTTCCCTGAGCGTTACCTACAACTTTTGCTGGAACATTCTGCAAGATCTAAAGGAAACACGGCGTATAACATTTAGACAACAATCTTTTTTTTTTATATCTGCACTGAAAAACCTCTGGAGAATATTTCCTGAATGTTCTCTGAAAGTTACAAATCCCCTTTAGGGATTTGTTTCCTGAGGGATACAGATTATTCACCTTTAAAGAACCTTCCAGGGCCATTTCCTAAAGATTCTCTGAAGGTTACTTTCTATGTTGGTGGTGCACTGGGAACATTGTGAACATTTAGGGAACGCTCTCGCTGAAGGTTCATTGAGAACTATGTACAAGGTTCCTGTGGTGACCTCCAGAGAGCCTCCAGGAAACATAACCGATAGATTATCAGAAGGTTATCTAGAACATTTACCTGTAGAGAGTCATCAGAAGACATTTCCTAAAGGTTATTTGAAGGAAATCTTCAACATTGTTCATGAGATCATTTGAGAACCATCAGAAAACATTCTCCAAAGTTCCCTAGAGCTCTTCTACAACTTTCACAATGCAACGTTTAAATATTCTTCAGGGAATATTGGCAGCGGTCCCCTGTATATTATCGAGATTTTCACAATTTAAACTTTGGAGAACGTTGAGGGACGTTACTCTAAAGGTTCCCTACAACTTTTACAATGGAGCTTTGAGAAAACTTTGAAATATTGCTCATGACAGATTCCCTGAAGATTGGCTACAACTTTTAACTATGTAACCTTTATGATACCGTGCCAAATCTGGAACTTCAGGTTCTCCGTGTCTCTTACAATGTATCTATCTAAAGGTTCATTCTCTAAGGTTCTCTCAGTGTGCCTTTTAGAAAACATTCAGAGAACATTCATTGCAATAACTTGCAATGATGTCACCATAGAGAACCTCCGGGTAACGTTCCTAACAGGTTCTTTAAATGTGGTTTTTAATATTGACAGTGCAGCGTTATGCGAGTAATCGCAGAACTCTTAGAGATTCATCTTGACCATGTGTTTTTAATTGCTCTATTTTTTTCTTACGTCTTCAGTGTAAGTCAGTTTAAGTCAGAAAATTACCCTTTAGCAAACGCCCTTATTAAACTGACCACCAGCACTGCAAAAAAGGAACTCAAAGCAAGTAAAATTTTCTTGAAATTAGTATATTTTTTACTTCATTTGAGAAGCTAAATAAGACTATTTCCCAATGGAATGAGTATTTTTTACCTGTAAAATAAGATAATTAGATATTATGCACTTGTAATAAGATGATGGAGATGAATTGTTCTTATTTTAAGTGCAAAAATCTTATTCCATTGGCAAATAGTCTCATTTAGCTGCTCAAATCAAGGAAAAATACACAAATTTCAAGAAAAAGTTTCTTACTTTGAGTTCCCTTTTTGCAGTGAGACAGCTAGAGGAAACCTTTAGGAAACGTTTGACAAAGGTTTAGCTGTTAGAGGGGCGGAAAGAGTTAGTTCAACGTTCATGGAATGGTTCCCAAATCGTTATTTGTTTCTAAATCGAACGCTGGTACAAAGTTAGTCTTTCATAATTAGAGTCAGAGAACATTCACTTGTTGCACGTGGTTCACCCACCTTGAGCAAAGGTTCACACAACGTTCTCCAAAGCTTCTCTTGTTAGCTGGGTTTTGTCAGTTTGTGTGTCATACATAACAGGCTTTTGTTAATAAGCTTTTTTTATGGATAATTTTGCATAACAATTACATTTCATAGAGCATTTCTATCTTATTTATACAGAAAAGCTTTAAAGGAGAAACACGTTTTTGCAATGCAGCAGCCCCAGAGCCTCCCAACACCAAACAAGCCCCTGCTAATTAGAAAAGGAGTCAAAGTCAGCTCTGATCATCTCGACTAATAGAAATAGCTGTAAGGAGAAGAAGACTTGAGGGAAGGACGTACCTGATGCCTTTGGTGCACGGTCCAGGCCATCGGCAGGCCGGCATCACCCTCTGCACCGTGGTTTCAGTCCCATTGTGCACTTTGCAAGGCACTGTCCTGGAAACAGTGAACTGACACCAGTTCCTAAAATGCAAAGCAAAAGAGAATGCAATCCTTAGTGAAAACAGCTGACAGACAGACAGACACACTACAGCCGTGGAAAAGATGCTGGGATGGGCGTAAACTGCAGCCAGCTCTCCAGGGTGCGCCCACCTAACTAGTGAGGAGCCGGATCTCGGCGGACCCGCATTGGTGTTCTGTTCGGGGTGGATGCGCTGCCGCTGCAGGGTGATCCCCGGGAAGCGATAAATAAACCCGGTGCCGAGCGAGGGATGCAGCAAAGCCGTCCACACGCACAGCGCGGAGAGGAAACGCAGAGCCATCATTCCGCTTTAAAATAATCCCTGACGGCGATAATATCCCAGAGAAACCGATGGAGGTTTCAAGTAAATCCCGTTCCAGTACTGAAATGGAAACTGGAAACCCAGAAGTCCCACTGAAACCATCAGGAGGAGTTTGCCATCTCCTGCGCCCGATTAAACCCCCCTTCAGGAGACCGGCATGAATGACACACAACCTCTTCCTATAGAATATCTGGACTCGCTGACGTTTAGCGCGGTGCTGAGAACCGAGGAGTCAAATATCCAGAGAGCGAATAAAAAAGCGCGCCGTCTGTGAGGCTGGAGACGTGCGTCAAAGCGCATCTGGTCTCCATTGCGCACCAAAAGCTCCCAAGGCTGTTACTGGACAATTTAAACGGGAGAGGTTAAAGAGCAACACGTTTAGTTTATTTTTGCCTTTATTATTATACTGACTGGCATTCATATAGGAATACAATCGCGATGTTAAACGAAAACGAATTGATCTGTCTTTACATTTTATCAGATTTATTTCCCCCGGACGTCAAATGTCATTATTCAGTCGAATATTCTAATAAAACAGTATTTATTTTATTTTATTTATTAGTCAGATTACGTTTAATTATCGAAATCAATCCAAACTTTCAGCTATTACACTGCCTCCGACTGGCCAGTCAGTGTAACTGCAACTCATTTCTCCAAAGCAAGAAGATGGTAAAAGAGCGTCATCTTTGTGGCTTGCTGGTGGTTTTCCACTTTTTATGCAACAAATATGCTGAATTTTGTGAGTTACATAAGGGGAAAGCACAGACGTGATGCTTTAACTTCCCTCTGAAAATCAATCAAAATGAATGTTTCAAGAAAGAGGAAGAGGTGGAGAGTAAATGACAAGAATCTAATCCTGATCAAATTTACCTTTCGTTGTAAATTGCTGGGTTTATTCTTAAAGCTTTTTTTGTTTTTGTTTTGGCAACTTGGAGAATAAATACACCAACCAGGCATAACATTGTAACCACTTGCCTGATGGCATGTTGGTCCACAAAAACAGCCCCTGAACCGTCTGGACATTTAGACATCAGACCCCTGGAGATGTACTGCGGTGTCTGGCAGTGACAGGTTTGCTGCATATCTTTAAGGGGGCCTCCATGATTGCAGATGTTTATCCTTTTATGTCCCTTCAGGGAATGCCAATCTGATACCTGGTCTGCAACAATGCCAAGTTAGGTGGCACATGTTAAAGAAACAGGGCCAAAGACTTCAGAGCAGAACTATGCAACAAAGCATCCACACTGCCTGCTCCTGTTTGTCTTCATCCATTAGGGCAGAGATGTGCAACCTGCAGCTCTGGAGACACATCTGGCTCTTTGGGCCTTTTACTGTGGCTCTTATGGGACAAATTGTGGTTTAAATACAGTAAAAACACAATAAATAAACTTATCATCTATTTACCCATTAAACGACACAGATATTCAATATACCACCTATTCGTCAAACTTAATAAGCAATCTTTTTTCGAATGAAGTGTTATCTTTAGCAGCGCTAGACAAATTTAAGCTCTTTGGCACGCAAAGATCGTTTGTATATTTAACAGTCGAGCTCTAATTATCTTGCTGCTTCACATCTGTTCCTTCATTGGACCCCTTGTGATAGATACTGACCACTGCAGACCGCCTGGGAACACAAAACGATCTGCAGTTCTGGAGATGCTCTGATTCAGATGTCCGGTGATCCCAGTTTGAATAAACTCATTCAAAGCCAAATACGTTTACCCATTTCTTTCTGCTTCTAACAGCAATTCTTTCAACTTTCAAGATAAAATGTTTAGGTCCACGATGTCAATGTCAGGTTAACACCTGACATTGACATTGTGGACTCTTATTAGTACCTGTGTGATCACCTGAACAATAATCGGAGCAGCAGCTTATCCACAGTTGAGAAGAAGCGGTTAGATGAGCTCAGCAGGAATGGCCTGCAGTGTCCTGGGATGTGCCCTCGGCCCAGTGCAGGAGACAGAGGACAAAAATAACATAGCTGTTGGAGAATGTCTCAATCCCACCCTGTGGTGACAGACTGCTACATCCTAAATGCACAAAGGAGCGTTATTTTACGTAGATCCTTCCTCCCAGCAACTGTTAGATTTTAATTACCTCCTTGTAAATAGTACATTTTTGCTTTTATGCACAAATATGCATGCACATGTTGTAAAAAACTATTAATTATCCTACTCAGCTGCACAGTGTAGCTTTGAATCTGAGTATGCTACTACACGGTATGTTTTTTCTCATGCTCTACATCATCTCTAATTCATGCTTTCCATTTTTTTTTATATAGTGTCCTGTCTGGCAATGTGGCAATGCCAAAAAGAGCCCAACAGATTTTACTTTCACAAGCAGAGCCGTACCGCTTTCGCCATAGTGCCCCGCTTGATTTATACGTGCAAGTAGCTTTATTATAATTTACGCAGGGAATATTTGATGTTGTATAGACAGTAAAACAAGAAGGTAAGAGAGAAAAAAAAGGAGAAATGGTGAAAGAAAGAGGAGAGAATGATACAACATTCTCAGTCTGCTTCTTCACCTGCAAAGAGATGTGAACAGCACAACCAGCCGATAACATATTACAGACACAATCGAGTAACGCCTCAATACCATCACTGAAGAATATACAGTATTAATTAATAAGACATGTATAAAGTGACAGCTGAAGATAATAATAGGGGTTTTCTGTATGGAAGTGAGTCTGTAAGTACCTGGATCCATGTGAGAGTGCGCTTGTGTATGTAAGGTTTAGTGAATTTCTCCAATGTAAGAGATCAATAAAGACTATCTTATCTTATGCTTTCCGTTTTTTATATTTGTACCTTTGTGTGAATCTGTAGGCTTCGACTTCCCTGGTACTTTGCTGCTGGAACCCCTTAATTTTCCCACTTTAGGACAGTAAATTATATTTACTACTATTCCATCCGAGTACTGTGTTGCCGTCTCATAATAGTCTCACCAGCAGCTCTGCAGCGCCCCCTGGCGCCTCCCCACGCTTCCTACAGGCTGCAGAAGGAGACGTGTCCCATTTCAGGTTAGCTTGAACGGGCTCACATACATAATAACAGACCTGGAGGAAAGATGGGGAAGAGAACGGACGCGGAGATGCCAGAGAACCCCCTGGAGCCTTACATTGAGTCCATTCGGCAGCAGCTGGAGGAGCAGGACCCGGTGCTTCTGGTCGGAGTTATCGTGGCTCTGGCGGTGGTTGTCATCACCTGCGGTAAGAACTTAACGGAACACGTTAGCCTGCTAGCATTAGCATGTAGCTTAGCAGGCTAGCTTTAGCACGTAGCTTAGCATTTTAGCTTTAGCTTAGTCATTGAAAACTGTCAGGTAGATGGGCAGAAATAAAGCTGTTCTCTTAGCAACAACTTATATTTAAGTTTTTTTAGTATTTCAAACACCTGGGTTTTTAAATATGAAATTATAATTTTTTTTATAAACACAAATAGTCGTCACACTTGCAGCACTTCAGGAAGTCATTCAAAACAGTTTTTTTTTTTTTTGTTTGTTTTTTTTGCTCATAGGCTAACAAACTGACAGCTCCCTTTCAATGTTAATTTCAGTCTTTCTGAAGTACTTTCTAACCAGCAAAACTGTCCGGAGCGCCGTGCTGCTGGTGGGACTGTGTGACGCCGGGAAAACCCTTCTGTTTATCCGAGTGAGTATCAGCCGTGGGAGCCCCGGCCACGTTGCTTTTTAGGCGGACACCAGCGTGTTGGGCTGGAGGTCTCTGCTTTAAACTACTCTGCCTTCCTTAATGTCCCTGCAGCTGCTGTCGGGGAAGTTCAAGCGCACGCAGACCTCCATCACAGACAGCAGTGCTCCGTACAAAGCTAAAAACGACAGGGTAAGTAACAGCCTGCTGCAAAATCACGCTCAAACATTGTTGAACTGTAACAGCTGCAAATGTGTCCGATACATCAACACAATGTACTGCTTAATGGCCTGGTGGAAAGAAAACTAAGCTTTTTTCCCTCTTACAAATAAAGAAGATGTGAAAAGCAGCACATGATGCTGCTACCACCATGTCTCACTGTGGGTATGATGCGTTCAAAGTGATGTAAAGTGGTGGTTTTCTCAAGACACTAGCTTGACCAGAGAACCCTTTTCCACGTGTTTGCTGTGTTCCCTCCATGGTTTACAGCAAACTGCAGATAGGATGTCTCATGATTTTCTTTGAGCCATTAATTTGTGCCTATTACTACCATTAATGCCAAGTCTGTTGAGTGTGCAATTGGTAGTTTTACTGTTGATCTGAGCTGTGGATCTCAGCAGCTCTCCCAGAGGTAGCTGCCATGGGCCTCAAGGCTGCTTCTCTGATTAATGATCTCCTTAGTCATGAATCCATTCAATTTTCTTTAACTCCGCGTTATAAAAGGTTGATGGAAATGGCAAAATTTGAGCAACACGTTTCTTAAAACCTCACCCCATTACCGATCTATAGTTGGCGCCCGTTAACAACCTCGACTTCCTGTTTACTACTGAGTAACAACAACGTATTACGACATTATGCTTTATACGGCTTGGTTAATCCTCTACAGACCAGTACGTGGAAACACGTCTGATTCGCTTTTTTTGTGTGTGACATTTTTTAAAGTTAGCTCAAAGTTTGCATGAGAATTGAATGGGAAGTTTTAAGGTGGATAGTCTTATCTTGGTAGGTTTGCAGTTGAACCACTCTTTCCATCTTCAGATGATGGCTTGAATAGAGCTCAGTGAGATTGGTCTATAACCCAAATCTGCTTTAAACCTTTCCACACCTTCAACCCGGACCTGTCTGCTGCGTTTCTTGGTCTTTATGATGCTGTTTGCTCTCTAATGTTCTCAAACAATCCTCAGAGGCCTTCACAGAACTGCTGGATTTTGCGTTGAGATTTTTCCCCCCATACTTGATTCTCTTTAAGGTACCAGAGTAAAAGGGGTCATAAAACACACACCACAGGTTTTTAAAAATCTGTTTAAAAAAATCATGTTTTCCCCTCTTCCTCCTTCCAGGGCAGCACCTGGACTCTGATAGACCTACCAGGACATGACAGTCTGCGGTCTCAGTACCTGGAGAAGTTCAAGTCAGCAGCCAGGTGAGAACCTCCTGTTAGACCACACAGGAGTGAAGGATGAAATTTACCTTTATTTGTCTCCAGAGGAGGATGTGAGAAGAAAACTGAGAGCAGGAAATGTTTCCACACTTTATTTTCTACTTTGTTAAATTAGAAAGATGAAAAATCCACTTGTAAAGGAAGAGAAATAAAGTGTGTTTTACATTGATTTAAATGTAAAGTACAATCTTTAACTTTACCTCATCAGAACTTTATTTTTGCGAAAACCCATTGATAGTTTTCCTTTTTTTAGTTCCTCAGTGAGAACCCACTTATAAATGCACACCTTATTTTAAAACCATTTTTGTCCCTTAGGTCAGCTTTACAAACTGTGTTTGGTTTGGATGTCAAACACAGCATTGTATTTTTTTCTACATTTAGAAACCTCTATTTTAACGGATTTGGTGTAAGATAGTCTAGTCCAGAGGTGATTAGTTTTATAGATTTTACAGTTTGTATGGATGCCAAAAAAAAAACAAAAACCAAAACAAGAAATGAAAAGTCTTATCAACTCTGCTGATTTGGAAGCCAACTTCAGCCTCCGGCAGGCCAAATGTTTTGTTCTCAAAAGTTATAAAAGCTGAAGTCAAATGTAAAAATCTGAATATGCTTTGAATAGAATACAATAGAAATACCTTTATTGCCTCACAATGGGGAAATACGGCAACGACAGTGTCCAAAAAGAAAGACCGGATGCGCCAGATTTACACATTAGATTAAATAATTTTAATAAAAAAGCTCATTTAAAGTAAAGTTGTAAAGCAGAAGAGAAGGAAGTTATCCGAAATGGGGGGAAATATTGTTGATAATACGGCATATTCAGATAAAACTGCAATATTTAAGTTAAACAGGAAAGACGGCAGCTGTGTAGCTCCTGTTGAAGGCGACTGTCATGTTTATTTCATTATCTTTAACATTCAGGTAAAAGGGTATTAAATACATATTGGTATTTGAGATGAAACAACTCAGTAAATTAATGTTGATAAAGTTAATTTATTTGGTTGAAAATGTATTTAACATATGTCACGTTGTTGCTCATGAGGTAAGATTGATCGATGCACTCAGAGAGCCACATGAAGCGTCTGCAAGAGAGAAGTTATCAGAAGTTTTCCCAGAAGGAGAAAGAGGTTTTGTTCGTTGTTTGACTAGGAGGTGTAAGAATCATCGTTATTCCTCTGGAGTTAACGGCGGCAATGAGTTCTGACAACATTTAGTCGTGAGGCGTGTAAAGACATGCTGTCCACAATAAATGTCTGTTGAAACCAAAGAACGACGCTGAGCCTTGGTTAAACTCCAGAGGAGTAACGAGTTGATTTGAGGAGTAAAACGCCTCACAGTAGCTGAACCGTGTGCAGATGGACGTCAGCATGAAGATGGCTGAGGACCAGCCTCCCATCAGAAGCAATGCTGGTGCCATCAGCCTGTAGCTGCTGAGGTCCTTCAGGTGAGCGCTCTTTAGCACCGGTACCACACAGGAGGTCTTCCCCAGCTTCAGGCTGATGTTTCCAGATGTGTCCCATGATGCCGCGCGGCTGATCCGTGCAGAACCTCAGGAGCCTACAGGGCTTCACTATTTGTTAATTTGATTCAAAACTTCGAAGAACATTTTCTGTGTTTTGATGCTTAAGGTTCTCTTATGTCTAATAAGCAGGGTTCCCGCGGATCCTTAAAAAGTCTTAAAAGGCATTGAATTCTGTAACTTAAAACTAAGGCCTTAATTGGCATTAAAATGTCTTAAATCAGTTTTTCTTAGGTCTTAAAATTGTTACCAGGTCATAAATAGGATTTTATTTTTGTAATCCTTACCAAACAGTAAAATAATTGACACAATTATATTTTTTTAAAATATACTGAACGGCTCAATGTAACCATTATTGGTTCCGTTCCAATAGCGGAACCAATAAAAACTGTTGCAGCCGGACCATAGCTGCAAAAAAGAGTTGGCACTGGTTATGTTGTGGTTTTTAAAACTGATTTATAGTTTATTTTAGTAGGGAACAAAACAAAGTTTGTGAATTCAATTCAGTAGTTGTTAAAAAATACATCTGTAATTTGTGTGTTTTTTTTTTTAGCTTTCTTCCTATATGAAATGTTTTTCGAAATTTAAAACATGTCTACTGAGCCAGAAAGTAATGGTTTATGTTAAAATAAACATTTGGGTAAAGTTGTCGCAACCAGGTTTTTCTTGTTTATCGTGAATTTGGTCTTAACTTTTTATTTCAAGTGGCATTAAAAAGTCTTAAAAAGTCTTGAATTTAACTTGCCTTATGCTGTAGGAACCCTGAAATAAGTGACGTCTTAATAATAATAATAATTAAAAAAACAGCTGCTAGTAGAGTTGGTGGATCCTTGGATATTTTACTCAAATCTGTCATAGTTGTTACATTTTGGTGTAATCTCTGTATATGTGTTAAAGGTTTAACTCAATTTGGCAACCTGGCTTTCAGTTCAGGTGCCATGATGCAAAAAAAGTGACTCTTAAACGGATGATGTGACGGTGAGGCGTATTTAAAGTCCTGATGGGATCTGTTGCTTCCACTGGATTAACTCGCCTGTCATCTTTTCAGAGCTATTGTGTTTGTGGTGGACAGCGCCATCTTCCAGAAGGAGGTCAGAGATGTGGCAGAGTTTCTCTACATGTTGTTGACGGACACGGTGGTCTGCAGAAACGCTCCCACTCTGCTGGTGGCCTGCAACAAACAAGGTGACGAGAGCTTTTACCATCACAGTTAAATGCATATCAGGGTTTGTCAGACGCTGATCTCTTTCAATGATCTCTTCTGCGTAGACATCACGATGGCGAAGTCTGCTAAACTGATTCAGCAGCAGCTGGAAAAGGAACTGTAAGTAATTCTTGCTGTTATTTGGTGTTTTTTCTTTTTTTTTTCTTTAACTTGGGAATAACTAGGATTTGCGGATGATGTCTTTACCTGCTACTACAAAATCCATAATGTTTGCTCACCTGGTAGCGCAGTCATGTCCCTTGTCTAAAAGTATGATAGTACGAAGACTAAAAACACCCCCCAGTGCTGCAATATTGGCACAAAACCATGAAAACAAAAATGTGTAACATGCAAAGTAAAGATAACCTGACAACAGCCAGCTGCATGTATCGCTCCGCCTAGCTCCACTCACATACATCTGGGACATGGCTCATTGAAAGTGATTTCCCCAACCAAATTTTTGGTCTGGCCAATCAGGACGCAGGGCGGGTGTTTCCTGGATGTGACGTAGTGGAGAAGCCACCGTGAGATTCCAACAATGATGGCGGCTCGCATTGAGGAGCAAGCGTTAACATTGATGCTGCTATTTCTTCCGTGTTGTCCAATCTACCTAATATTGTTTCATTAAAAGAACATCAGAGAACGGCTCTGAAGGCTTTTGTTGGTGGAAACCATGTTTTCGCCGTTCTCCCGACCGGATTTGGCAAGTTTTGTTTTCCGGGGCGCGGACGCGCAACGCGGACGGTTAGCGCTAACCGGTTAGCGGTTAGCGCTAACCATGTTAGGAGGCCTATTAGTCCTCAACGCGGTCGGCCCGGGATCGACTCCGCGCTGAGCGCTTCAAAAAGACCACAGAGAGCTCTGGTAACATTCTCTGGCCTCTCTTTAAAGGGACTCCAAACCACAGGCACGGTTTAACGGAAACTTATGATGTAGTATTGTGAGGGACAAAATCAACCTCCTAGGCATGCACACTAGGGCTGGACGATAATTCAATAACAATATATATCGATCGATAGACGTGTGGCGCGATGGGAAAAAAAAGGGTTGATAAAAGTTCAATATAGACAGTTTTCCTTCCTTCCTTTCAGCCTATCATATTAGTTGATGCTACAGTCACTACTTCCTCTCGACCAATCGTAATCGCGGACCCAGGCACGACGTCACTAAGCGCCGCCCTCTCAAACCACAACACAGAGCACGTGAATATGTCGCAGCAAGGAGCAGCGGAGGAAACGGTCCCAAAACGGGGTTTTACTAGTTCGCCAGTCTGACAGAAATAAACCAGTGATTTGTAAAACTTGCAAGGAACCGGTAAAAGCAAAGTCTGGTAACGCAACCAACTTGTTTCATCACGTAAGCCGCTCACACCCGCAGCAGCGCGAGTCGTTTTAGTTACGCGTCATCTTTGGAGAAATCTTATGGAGCTTCTTCCAAAACAAAGCAGGTATAGCAGCTAAACTGGCCTCCCTTCTTTGTGATAAAATGGTATTGGTATATTTATTTTGGTCATTTTACTGGTCACTTTAGTTTATTTTTTGTCAGTATTTAATAACATAACTCAGATCTCGTAAGTTATTTTTCTTTAAAGAAATTCTGTTATGGTTAAAAAAGTTGGTTGAATAAAGATTTAATTGGAATTCTGTGTTTGTGTTCTTTATTAAAATTAAATCATTTAGCAATATCATAAAATGTCCAGGCAGAGCTGCACATAAAATATGGTTTTAAATATTTTCAATAATTATCGTTATCCATCAATATGCATTTTTTTTTATTTTTAGCGATAAGCTTTTTTTCTATATTGTCCAGCCCTAATGCACACTGCTTTAACATTTGTTAATCCATGGGTCGCCCTCAGCTCAGTGGATTCTAGCGACAGGATGTCACATGTGCAACAAGTCTAGATGTAAAAACTTCACCTCTGAATATTTCACAGTCAACCGTTGTAGTGGTAGCATAACAAGGCAGAAGCAGCTCCGTCCATGTGGAAGTAGACCCCAGTTTCACCGCAGCTACTCGTTTTAGCTCGCCCAGCCCCTTTTTGTAATGTAAAATCCTGCGGCAAACCTGATGTAGGCCACATGAGGTTATATCTAGAGCGTTGCAAAGAGGGCTTCATGGAATGGGTTCCCCTGGCAGAGGAGCAGCTCTCAAGCCTCCCGGTGTGGTGCAAAGCTTCAGCTGCAGTGAGGGAAAGCACTGGACCTCCAGAGGAATGGAGACTTGTTCTCTGATTTGACAAAGTCATGCAGATGTACGTTTCTCTGTTAGGTAGTGCCCAGGACAGCAACAGTGGTCTGACTTCATTTGTGCTGTTTGGTGCAGAGAGTTAACCTGACCCTAGCCAGATGGATTTCGCTCCGCCTAGCTCCACTCATCCATCTGGAACAGATCCATAGGAATGGCGTTTCAGAAGGCTGGGCCTTATCAAAAATCCTTGCATATGATTGGATAAGCCACTTGTCTGTCATCTTTATCGACGTGCTATTTCAACCACTCACACCGAAGCTAACCCGTGACGCTGATGAGAGCGACGCAGGAAAAAAACAAAACTTGCCAAATGCGGTCGGGAGAAGGGCGAAAACATCGTTTCCACCAATAAAAGCCTTCAGAGCCGTTCTCTGATGTTCTTTTAATGAAACAATATTAGGTAGATTGGACAACACGGAAGAAATAGCAGCATCAATGCTAACGCTTGCTTCCTAGATGCGAGCCGCCATTGTTGTCTGAATCAGTCTCACGGTCGCTTCTCCACTACGTCACATCTATGAAACTCCAGCCCTGCGTCCTGATTGGCCGGACAATAAAATTGGTTGGAGAAATCACTCTCTATGGGAGAAGTCCCAGATGGATGTGAGTGAAGCTAGGCGGAGCGATATCAATCTGACTAGAGTCAGGTTAGCAGAGAGAAGCATGGCGTGTGAATATTAATGCCAGTCTATCAATGCTTCAGCTTACTGAAACATGTTGAGCAGTTTCCTGTGGTACCGTTCAGTCGATGGCTCTGTTGAGCCGACTTTACCGTGAAGCAGCGCACAGAGCAAGGCCTACAAAGACGCAGATGAGCCGGTTGGGTGTTGTGGAACGGCAAAGTGCCGACCTCGTGAATTAGAGCAGAGACCAACATCAGTGTCTGACCTCAAGAATGCGCTTGTGGAAGAATGGTCAGATATTCCCGTAAACACTCACCTAAACCTCGTGGAAAGCCTTCCCAGAAGAGCCGAAGCTGCCACAGCTAGAAGGGCTGGGCCCACTTCTCATTAAACCCCATGGATTAAGAATGGGAGGTTACTCAAGTCCGTATGGCGTGAAGGAAGAACCATTTTGCAATGTTGTGGACATAACCTGACACCGGTAATTGGCCCGTGCATTAGAGACCAAAGAATAGCTCCAGGCTGGGTTTTACACCCTCTAAGTCAAACATACGGCCCATTTTTTTTTTTTTTCCCAGTGTCCTGTCTGGCAATGTGGCAATAAGAATAATTGTCTTAATGCCAAAAAGAGCTCATCAGATTTGACTTTCACAAGTGGAGCAGTACAGTGCTCTGCTTGATTTATGAATGTGAATAGTTTTATTATGATTCATGCGGGGGATATCTCAAATGATATGGACACTACAATGGGAAAGTAGGAGAGGAAAGTAAGAACAAGTAAAGAAACAAAAGGTGAAAGAAAGAGGAAATAAAAGGAAGAGAATGATAAAACAATTATTGAAAAAAACATGTACTTCGTTTAATTGAAAATATGCAGTTCCTATATTGTCCACGGGGGGGGGGGCGCTGTGTTTTAATTAGCAGATTAAGCTTCAGGTGTGTAAAAATTTAAATCATTTCTTAATTTTTATCTGTTTAATGTATTTTGTCATGTAGGACAATGTTTTTAAGTTCCAAAAAATGTGAATAAATGTTTTTCAACATTGTATAATCACTGTGATCAGTTCTTATGCATAATGCACAAGTAAATGTTTAACTGAGTAAAAGTATTGTTGAAATTGCACATACTTTTCTTAAAAACGCCGAGGTTATTCATAATATATTGTGTAAAAGTGAAATTAATTTAATATAAAAATCAACAAGTCCACATTTATTAGTTCTATTTAATCTTGCAATGAGTTAACTCGTGTGGCCCTCTTGAGATCAGATTAAGCTGAATGCGGCCCCTCACCCAAAATGAGTTTGACACCTCTGCTCTAAGTGAACAGGAAATCTTCCACTTGTAACTCTAAGCAGACGTTCTGGTAATACTTTGTTTTTTTCCCACAGGAACACCTTGAGAGTGACTCGCTCCGCAGTTCTGAGCGCTCAGGATGGCTCGGTGGGAGGCAGCGTGTATCTGGGGAAGAAAGGCAAGGACTTTGAGTTCAGCCAGCTGCCCATGAAGGTGGAGTTCCTGGAGTGCAGCGCCCGCGGCAGCAAGGGCGACGACGGGGGTGCTGATGTGGAGAGCCTGGAGAAGAGCCTGGCTAAACTGTAAAAGCTGCATGTCAACTCACTGGATGAGCAGCTCTGCCTTAAAGGACAAAAAGCGTGGGAGCGGAGCGTCTGCCATCGCCTCGGTAATCAGAAGAGGTGACAGATGCTTCTCTGGGTCTGCGCAACCTCAGCATCTTAACTCCATTTAAACGTCTGAGCACCACAGGACAGATTTTCAAACATGGAAATCATTTAGAACTCACAAGGTTAACAGATGATTGGATGATAGCGGACGTTTTGGTTCCTCTGATCCCAGCAAAGTTTAGTTTAGTTTAAGAGATGTGTGAGAAAAGACTTTGCTGTTGTATATTGAAAAGAAGTCGAATTATTTCAGGTTTGAAGTGTAAACTGCCTTGTGAAAATGGACCGGCATGCGTTGCATTTCTTCTTTAACTTGGACTGTTTGCCCCGTTCCTTTCTTTCTCTGTTGTCCTTGTTTTCAATACGAAATGTTTTTGCTGTTTGCAGAGAAAAAAAAATGGCTCAGTTGTTTGAAAGCGTTTAAATATCCTGCATTTAAAATGAATGTATGCATTGATTTACTGTAGTTTTTTTCCTTAGTAAAACATTTGTTTGCATTAGACTTAACAAAATAGTTACATTTGTGTGGTTTTGCAAATTAGGAGGGAAGGTCCAGGCAAACACGTTCAGCAGATTAATGGCGTCCAACTCACACATCACAGAAAGTACCAGAAGCCTTAAAATGGAGTTTAAAAAATAAAATAAAAATGATTGCAGCAGCAAGATCTCAGACTGAAAAACACCACGGTCATTAAAGCCAGCATAGCTGAAGCACTTTCGTAGTTTTTACTTTTTAATCTGTGTGTAAAACTATTGATTAGTAAGCCTTGAGTGTACTACTACGTCTTCAAAACAGGAAAGATGAGAGAACAGACCATTCATGCAAGGCAGGTCTTAAATTTAGAAACGGCAACATGAAAATGTCTACCTGTCCATTATTAACAGGATCTTTTTTTACTGTTTTGTAATTTATGCTCAAGTTGACTGGACTGAATGCAAGTTTAAAGCTTATTACTCCAGACTTCTTGTTTTCAAGGTACATCACCACATGTAAGAGGCCCGTTACCTTTAACCCCCTTTCAAAATGAGAGAGATCAAAGCTTTCAAGTAAGCCAGATGTGTATTGATCTCTGAAAGTCAGAAAATGAGAGATCATGAAATCTGCAGTCGGAGCAATAATTAGCTTAAAGCTAAAGCTGTGGCAAAAAGGCTGGAGAAGAACTTCATCTTGCCGACAAAGGTATAAAAATGTATCTAAGGGTCAACAGGTTTCTACATCAATTGGACACCATATTCGTGCCAACTGACCATCTGGGAGATTAAAAAAAATAATTTTCTGTTCTACCACCTCAATAAACTACTGGTGCTCTAGCAGAACCCATCGTGTCAGATGAGACTAAACTAGCATTTCAGCCATAAACAGTCCGGTTGGTTCTGCTGTAAACAGGATCTCATACCCAGTGAAGCACGGTGGAGGACCTGTGATGCTCTGGCCGTGTCCTCCAAAACTAAGACAGGGTGAGTTTATTTATGAAGCACTTTTCAGTAACAAGACCCTGGCACTACTGTTCAAAGTAGCGTCATGATGTGTGGTAACCAGAAAGAAATTGAGTCAACAGGACAAAGCTCCACAACAAATGACCAAATACAAACAGGTACATCTAAAAAAAAAAAAAAAAACTTGAGATCCAAATGTTTCTGGCACAACTTCACCAACTCCTAAGACGCACGGAGAAGTAAAAATAAAACTGCTAAAGACTCCATAAAACTTTATTAGCTGATCAGTGCGTGTCGGCTTGTGGTCAATGAGCCAGAACTTCGAGCGTTGCTGAAGTCTTCATCACGTCTTAAAAAGATCAATGTTTTTTTTGCCACCCATTTCAGAAAGTTAAACCTTTAAATAGATTAATTTGTTTCCGGTACCAGAAGCTGGCTCAATGCCCATCCAACTCCTCTGACCCGAACCCCATAGACAACCTAAGAGAAAGAAGAGACCCCTGACCCAACAAGGCAGATGACATGTTGGGTCGTCCCCCAGTCGGATCTCCTCTATGCCGCGGTGCACTGATGCAGTAATTCATGCAAGACGAGCCCCAACCAAGTATTGGGTCCAAAGATAAGAACTTACTTTTCAGAAGCCTGACATCTCTGTAAAACAAAAAAATCCTTTTTTATTGATTTTATGAGACACTGAATGTCAATTTTCATTATCTGTAAGTCATAATAATCAAAATTACAAGACATAAGAGCTTGAAATACTTCACAGTAATGAATCTATACACGAGTTTAACTTTCTGAAATGAGACAAAAAAATAAAGATTTTTAATAAGTTCTAATTTGTTTATTATTTATTCACTGGTATAGGACACCAAGTGCTGCCCTACTGACTGGTTGTGCAAAGCATTGAGCCACAAAATATCATTCCCCATTAAAATAAATATACTCAAACGGCTGGAAATTTTAAAACTTTTAAGTGTAAGATTGGGCCACAGTAATAGAAGCCGGTTTTATTTTAAGGCCTTTTACCGGGAGTGCAATATACGTGGAGGGAAAAATATATATATATATATATATTATTTTATTTAGAAAGATTTCCATCACATTCAGTAATCATGGCTTTACCCATTTAAGATTTGTATCTGAGGATATAAACATAAAGTCCAAGTGATTTTATCCATGTTGCCTTTCTGGTATTTTTACAGAATTTCACTAACTTAGTTATAAACGAACAGAATCGAACAATAATGGGAATTGCACCACCTCAAGTAATGATAACCACAAAAACATAAGAGGGCAAGATGCATATTTCACAAGAACAATCAAGTGAAGTCGGATCTAATTGGTTTTACATACTCAGTCTATTTGGCCTTATTATAAAATGTTCCTATTTCAATTTGGAGGGAAAAAGAGATCCTTTCCATAACATAAATCTGGTAAACAGTTTCAATCCATTCGTGGATAGTGGATGGATCTATCAGCCATTTCCTTGTGATGGCCTTCTTACTGGCTGCCAGTAGTGTAGCCAGCAGTATTTTGTCTTTAGTGGTCCATGTGTCCAGGAGAAATATATAATTTAATCATTAACAAGAAAACAAAGGGGGAAAAAAAATGCTAGTTTGTTGCGTGACAGCCAACAACTTCCTGCTTTGCTCCAACAGCGCCATTAACTCCCCTGAGCCTGAGGTCAGGTGGAAAACTAAACGTTTCAGACGTCCCTGTCCCCCCGTGACCTGGAGCAGCTTTCTCTGCCTTTATTCCAACATCTGCTTTATGTTTTTTTACGTTGTAAAAAAAAAAAGCAGCTGCAGACAAACATTTAACATTTAACGCTGTTTAAGTCGCTGGTGAAGTCAGATGTGGTCGTTTTACAGTCAATAAAATCATTAAAAGACTTTTCTGTCAAAGTTTATTTCAAACGATGACATTTTCTAAAAGCCCACACACACATGCAAGAAAGTACAACGCATATTAAATGCTATTTGAAGATACATTGAAGTGTTTTTTAATATCCAGTTTTAATGAAGCAGAGCCCAACAGTCTCTGTTCTCTGAGGACAAAGATAAAAATATTTATAGTTCTTTTTCTTTTCTACAGCAGAACAAGTAGTTATGGATGCTTGAATCTAAAGCTGAGACAGAGGGTAGACGGTCAGGTTGGGGCTCTGATCTGCCACCATTACGCTCACTCCTCCTTTCAGCACAGCGGGGTACAGCCAGTTCACCTTCTCGCCGTGACTGATGCTCAGTTTGGGTCCGGATTTCTCCTCCTCCTGCTCCTTTGCAGCTGCTTCGTCCTCCTCTTCAGCCTCTTCCCTCTCCGCCTTCGATTTCTCCTGAGCCTGCTCTCTTCTCTTACCTTTCCGGCGCTGAGGCGCTGTCGCTTGGCTCGTGCCAGTCTTTCCCTCCGGAGCCACCACCGGGTGCTTACTGAGGTCCCAGAGGGCCACGTGGCCGTCGTTCCCCCCTGTCACCATCCAGTAAGGGTGGGAGAAAGCACTAAGGAAGTGGGCCTGCGAGGCCCCCTGAGTGTGTGCCTTTACGGCCCCCTGCTGCTCCAGTTTGGAGCCGCTGCCGATCCGCATCAGATGGACCCGGCCGTCCTCTGCGGCGCAGCCCACAACGTTCCCGCAGCTCGACACGGATACGCAGTGAGCCAGAGGGGGGTTGAAAAGCTGACCCGGGCGCTGCTGGTGGTCGTCCTCTTCTTCTGCCACGTCCTGGAGGTTGAGGGTCCACAGCGGGCGGGTCTTCTGGAGGCCCCACAGAATCACCTTCAACAGTGAAGAGAGAGTGCGTTGTGAAATGTGCTGGTGAAGATTCTCAGTCATCCAGGTCATGGTCATTCCAAAAAAAAGTAAAAAAACAAAGCAACTGGACTTGTTTTCCGTAGTAGAAGACGTTTCGCCTCTAACAACCCTAACGACTCCTCTGTAACAAGGAGTCGTTAGGGCTGTTATTGGCTTAACAATAACAACCAATAAAAGTCAATAACAACCCTAACGACTCCTCGTTACAGAGGAGAGGACCTGTTTCGGTTGTATTTGCATGTTATCTAAGCCATTACAAGGCCTTTGCTGGGCAGTAGTATAAAGCTTGGTACTCCACATTACTCCAGACCTTCTGAATTGAGAAAGGAGGAAGCGAAACGTCTTCTACTACGGAAAACAAGTCCAGCTGCTTTGTTTTTTTTTACTTTTTTTGGAAGTGCGTTGTGAAGCCACGGTTCCATATTAAATAATGTGCAGAGCTTTGTAAAAGTATCTCTACCTTTTTGGACTTTTCATGTTACGTCACATTCCAACCACAAACTTCCACACACAGTATTTTATAGGATTTTACACAATAGTTAAGGTTGAGCTTTCTTAATTAAGTAATAAATAAAATGCACAGTTTTTTTTATTTCAAAGAGAAACCTTAAAAGTCGGGATAACTTTGCGTTAGGCTCCACATTACTCTGACACCCTTATTGAGGCTGGCAAAAGTATTCGACCCTGCCTTGGTATTTTTCATGTTTTGTTGCCCCACAACCTGTAATTAAAATCGAATGTGCAAAGCTGCTAGAGCAGGGGTCTGCAACCTGTGGCTCTTATTAACTTTGGCAACAAATTATATTTTTATTATGGTATTTAAATGTCATAATGATAATAAATACAGGTATTAGCATTTTTTTTCCTCTGAATAATTGCTTTTAATTTTCACAACAGAAAGACGCTAAAAGTGCCAGTAATATTTAATTTTAAATCAATATTTCTTTATTATGTTCGAAACTATCATTTCTTTTTATATTATTATCCACAAATAACAACATTCCGTCCATCCTCTTTTTTTAAAACCTCAAAATAGACACAAAAGGCCGTTTCTTTAACAATGACAACATATTTCCTACAGTAGATCTTTCTCACAAATTAAAACTTGTCTTTTTTCAAGAGGCCAGGCAACATTTGTGGCTCTGAACGAGTTTAATTCAAGTGGACTGTAGGCAAAATGGCTCTTTAGATTGTAAAGGTTGCAGGTCCCTGGTCTAGAGAAATGCCATGAAAGACTTGCAGCTGCAAGGGAGTATAAACTGTAGGAATATAAAAACAAGTGCATGCCACAGTTTTTAGAGAACAAAGCTTGAAAACCACGTATCGTTTTTCTGCCACTTCGCAGTGATGTGCTACTTTGGTCTATCACGTAAAAAATCCCAATCAAATCCATTAAAGAGGATGGCTGTAACACGATACAATGTGAAAAGTCCAAGAGGTATAAATACTTGAGTGAGACATTGTATATCTACAAATCTACACCGTTGAATCCCGTTCCCTCACCTGCATGTCCAGTCCGACAGAAACGAGGTTGTTGGGTCTGTGAGGTCGGAAAGCCACAGACGAGCAGATGTTTGTGTGTCTGCGCAGAGTCCGACATACTTTCCCACCTGGAATCTCCAGTATCCTCACCGCCCCCGAGTCGTCAGCCAGAGCCACGGCTGAACCCGTCTCATTCAGAGCCAGAGCGTTGATCTCCTCCTCTCCTGCCCCCTGGAACTCCTCCGCCGGGCCCTTCAGGTTCCTGGGGTCGAACACGCTCACCGTGTCTCCGTGCGACACATACAGGTGGGCTGCACCTGCCGGTGAGAACGCTGCGCTGGTAACGTCATCCTGTCCAGGGAGAACGAGGCGGCGTACGACGGCGCCCTCTTGAGTCCACAGCGTCACCTCTCCGCCCTCGGCACCTGACGCTATCAGCCCCTCTGGGCCAGGAGACCCACCGACACAGAGGATGGAGGACGAGTGGCCCTCAGACCACAGACTGCCCATACTGACCGCAAGAGAGGAGAGGTAATGTTAGTGAAAACACGTTTGTAGCAGTCAATTATCTTAACACTGGATGTTATTACATTATAGAAAGACTTGTTACTAAATGGTGGCCAAACGTAGCTAAACGTGATCCTGATAAAAACTTTAAACCTAACAGGCAGCAGTAGCTTCTATGACTTATAAATGGTTATTAGATATTCCTGTTGGTGGCAATAACTTGTGTGAGAATATTTTCACACAAACAAAAAGAAAGAATCGTAGCTGCTGAGAAGCTGTTAGTTTTACCCAACATCAATGACAAATAAACATAACATGGAGCAAAAATGGAAATGAAATAAGATTTGATGCAATCTGATGTTATTTTTCTTAAATACTAGCTTACTTTGGACTGAATCTAATTGTATGATTTCATAGCATGGGCATACATTTGTTTGAGATATATATATATATATATATATATATATATATATATATATATATATATATATATATATATATATATATATATATCGTAATTAGAAATTAATGAAAACCAGATTAAAAAAAATAACTATAGAACAGATTATAAAAGACTGTCCCTAAAATACATTGTATATGAAAATAATACATTTTAACGTTTGTAAATTATAAGTAAAATGCACTAGAAATACATGGAAATAAAGCAAGTGTCCACTTCCATTAATTAAAGTCAAAAATGAGGAATACAATTTATTTTTAATGTAATAGACTAAATTTACGTTGAGTATATACACATGAAGAAGTTTATATTGTTATCCTTACTATTATTATAGAAGGATGTTTGCATTTGTTAAACTGTTAGAATAGAAATGCAGTAACAGGTTGTCGACTGGACTCTCCTACAATGATTCTTGCCACAGTTTGATGAAACGATCAGAATTTTTGGAGAAGCTCGAACACAAAGACTTAAAAGTCGAGCCAAACCGCTTTAGCTCTGCGGCTAACTCGTTAGCCTCGACGCTAACATCGCCATTTTATGCAGAGTTGACTTAATGTCAGCGGTGGAAAAACATACACACGTAAACGGGACAGTTAACAACGACTGACGTACGCAGCGTGGCATTAGTATGACCCTCAGTACGTGAGAGGTTTGCTACCTTAGCGAGGAGAAGTCACAGCTTTAGCATGCTACCATGTGGGGCTGGCTGCGTCGATGGCTGATGACGTCACTGACTGTCATCCCTGAAGTTTCTGGACCGCCAGGCGTTACCGCTGAAGAAATAGCATTTTAAACGCAAAACACTCCGTGAATCGCAACCGATACACACTAATAATACAATATGCAACATTATTTAATATTTTTGTAATAATTTTCTTCAACAATAACTGTAGTTTACATACGCAACAATCAAACTGCAAGTACATTCTTGGAGTGCTGTCAATTTAAACCATAAAACATCTTCAATGTCTATAAATTAACAACTTTTACATTAAGAGAATGGACTGGGATTCTAGTGATTACTTTTTTCAGCTCAATGGATAGAGTAGTTTAATTTAGTTTATGGCTAGGGCACGGCAAGTTTATTTCATTAGCGTCATACAATTACAATACAACCCATTGCATTGCAACTTTCAACAAGCTTTAAGCTTTGCTTAAAATGCTCACTAACCTCTAAAAGTGACTCATTAGCAAAAGGTACAGTAATGTGCAAAAAGTCTTGGGTATTTTGGAGGTATGTTTCACACAGCCTATATACAAGAATACATATGTATTCTATATATAACGCTCAATTAAAACATGGAAAGAAAATGAATCATGTTGATTTCCAGAATTGCTGCAGCAACGGAAAAATGGAAACAAGAATGATGAAATGGAGTCAACCCCTCATTGTCCAGCAACACCCCCCTCCCACACACACACACGCACACACACACACACACACACACACACACACACACACACACACAACCTGGCCTGCTTCTCCACAATGGCTGCTCTCTCGCTGATTCATCCAAAGCTGTAGATCTGATGAGTGTTCATTTCTGGGTCAGTGAGCAGCATGCAATGCTGTCTCTCTGAATAGTGCACAGAGAGGAGCAAACACTGCTTTCAGACACAAACTAACTAACTACACACACACACACACACACACACACACACACACACACACACACACACACACACACACACACACACACACACACACACTCTTACGAGGCTGTGAATCCCTCAGTCAGGTCGTTCTGACAGGCTGTGTACCCTCGCAGAGCTGCAGCAGTTCTCACACAGCTTTGGGATCGTAAGTATCTCTGTTTTGACATGTGCTCTACATAGCTTTATCAATTAAATATGCATCTGTATTGTTTCAGCATCTAACACTGCATGGAAACTTTATTTAATTCCTTTGATTTTGTTTATCCATATAATGTTTGAAGCCTAGAATGAAGGGTAGGCTGAAGGAAGTGTATCCTTAGTACTTAGAGAGGTGAGCAGACAAACCCAATTTGCATTAATAACAGGAATTCCTCTGTTAGTGCACTTTTTCTCAGAGAACTTCGTGTGGTGGTGCCTTGAATATTTTTTAAACTTTGAAAGCTGGGAATCTGTGTGTAGTCATATTGAACACAGATGTTTGGATCATACGTTGTTTTTGTTTTTATCACGTCACATTGGTGCAAATTCCTTTGTGATGTCTGATGGATTGTTGACATCCTAATTATCAAGGTTATTACATTTACATTAATAGTTATGGACATTTTGTCTAAGTTTCCCATTTAAAGCACTTTAATTTCAATTTATGGATCATTATGCTGAACTTTGACTTTTGTTCTCTACCACAGGCCTTCAAATGAATTTTGTTATTGTGCACAGATGTGGCATAAAACAGGGCATGCCAATCTGCAGAGGAATAACTTAGACTGAACCCTGCTGATGTGTTAGATGGGGCCAGCCAAAGTCCCGACCTAAATCCAACTGAGAAATTCTGGAAAGACTTGAAAATTGATTTTTACAGATGCATCTCTGCATCTAATCTGTATGAGCTTGAGTCATTTTGCAAGGAAGAATTGAGGGTCTCTAGATTTGAAGTGCTGGTTTAAACATATCCCAGTAGACTCAGAGTTGTAGTAAAATGTGGTGGAAAGTGTTGACTAATGGGGGCTGAATATAAATCCACACCATTTATCCTTTTCCTTCCACTTCACTATTATGTGCAATGGTTTATCTAAGAAAACCCAATAAAATGCGGTAGGGTATGCGATGGTAATGTGACAAAATGTAAAAAAGCACAAGGGGCATGAGTTGTTTTTTTCACAGTAAAGTAACATGACTTTACTGGTAAAAAAAATGCTGTATGGCTGCATTTGCTTGTATTTTGAGGAGCGTTTCTTTATAAATGTATGTTTGGCACTCCCTAAATACACAGATACTTCATTAATATTCACTAAAATCGACCTTCATTCCCTGTAGATTTCACATCGGCCTGAGAAATTCACCCAAAAGCGAGCATGAGGTCTCCCTACTTCCCAGCGAGGTCGGTGCTCTTCCACAAGGAGGCCAATGGAGTGACCTACAGAGTCCCGGCTTTGTTGTACCTGTCCCGCTTCAGGTCCTTCCTGGCTTTCTGCGAGGAGAGACTGAGCCCGTCTGACTCCCAGGCTCACCTGCTCGTCATGAGGAAAGGCACCTTCTACAGGAACTATGTGGAGGTCCGTGCCCTGTGGTACAACGATGGAGCTAATTTAAGAATGATTCAGGAAATAATTTAAAAAGAGCTAAAGCTGAAGGAGACGTTAGGATAATGGATTTAAATGACTGCTTTAGTACTAAGGACAGTAAATTACAGACAGAAAAACCTGGTGAATCCACAGTTTTTAGCTCTTTCCTAAAAACAAAAGTTCTTTATAATCATGACATCTTCTCTCTCTGTTCTTCCTTCGTTTATCTCCATGCCGCTGCAGTGGAAGGACATGTGTGTTCTGGGCACTGCCGCTCTGCCCGGTCACAGGTCCATGAACCCGTGTCCCGTGTACGACGAGTTCACCGGCATGCTCTTCCTGTTCTTCATCGCCGTCCTCGGCCACACCTCGGAGTCCTACCAGCTGGTGACCGGGGACAACGTGACCAGACTCTGCTACATCTCCAGCTCTGATGGCGGAGACACCTGGAGTAAACCCACGGACCTCACCGAGACCGTCATCGGAGCCACTATCAAAGGTCACTGAAACCGATTTTATCCTCAGTACCAACAGAAATGTTTGATATGAGGCATCAGGGCAATTGCCCAGGGTGGCATTAGAAGAGGGTGGAGGTTTTGTGGGGTCTGCATGTGCAGCCAGTGGGGAGTCTACCCCTACCCCCTTCTAATGGGTGAGAATAGGGAGATTTATTTTACGTGCATGAACTGGATTCAATTAAAAGCATTTTCTAAAGGTTGTTCTGTGATTGGAGAAGTTGCTCACCCAGTGAGCCATTTATGCAAGAACCACATTACTATAGTTTTATTCTCGGACGATATGCAAATTCCATCTTTGTATCTTTTACGTTGTTTTTCTGCAAAGCACATTGTGATTCAGGGGATAGTCTGAAAAGGTTCTGTAAAAATAAAATGTCGTAATTTTCTGACTTTTTGCATATGGATGGGTGGATGGAAGAAAGGAAAGAGGTCATAATGAGGCTGTGAGGTGAATGGAGATGTGGCTGCACCATCCCTATGGTAAAACATGGTGGTGGCAGCATCATGTTGTGGGAATACTTTTCTTTGGCAGAGACAGGGAAGCCAGTCGGAGTAGATGTGAAGATGGATGGAGCTAAACACGGAGCAATCCTGGAAGAAAACCTGTTTGAGGCTGCGAAAGGCTTGAGAGACTGAGATTCTCCTTCCAGCAGAACAATGACCCTAAACATACAGCCAGAGATAACTTTTCCGATTATTTCTAGTTGGAAAAAAAACTATTGTTTTTCTTCCACTTGTCAATCGTGCATTTATTGGTGATGGCCAATCACATAATCACATAACACATGATTCAAACAAAATGTGTAAAAAGTTCAGGAGGTGCTGGGCCACACAAAGTGAGACAATCTTCCCGCCACAGTCTGTCGAGAGAAAATGGCTCCAAATAAGGCGTGACAAATAGATTTTAGAGTTTCTGAAAATAGTTCAAACAAAGTTGTTGAAACACAACACAACTTTATGGTCAACTCTGACACAGAGCAGCTAAAACCTGCATTATTACTCAGCCTTCTATAAGTATGCCAGTAAAGGTTTCGTTTACTGATTATTGCCTTCTGTTGATATGATGGTGAATCGGTGCACATTTTCTGGAGCCGTCATATCTGACTTTTATCTGAAACTTATCCTGTGACCTGATGGCTGTGGTGACTGTATACAGATTGGAGGGAGGGAAGGCAGTGACTGATTGGCTGAGTGTGTGGGTTCAGACAGGAAATGCTCCTCGTTCTATTCAAACATGCGGAGGAGCTGTTTGTTATCATCGGAGCGTCTGCAGGCGCTGAGACCTGCTGTTGTCTGATAAAAACAACTCTGTTGGTTAATCTTTTGCCGACTTCTCACTGACCAGATTGCTAAAAAAAAAAAAAATCCACGTCATGTGATGAATGGTGTGGTTAAGAACCCAGAATTCAAACACTGTAGCAATGCTTTTGATGGTGTTTTAATGGAGGGAAGGTGAGGAGAGGGAATCAAAACAGGCAAACAGAACAGGGTCCAAAAAGGGTAAGGCAGACATCCAGACAACTTGACTGTGAACTGGCAAACAGAACTGGGCAGAACAAAACAGATCAGGTTACAGGCAGGATCAATGTGCTGGGAGCTCTTACCAAACTGAGGCAACGAACTCATGGGTGACAAGTGACAAACCGACAGGGAGCAGAGAACTAAGGAAGGCTTAAATAACCGGACGAACAGGTGAGCAGAGTTAAACTAATTAATCACAGACAGGTGGAAGCGATTGAGGGAGCTGACAGAAACCTGACCATAAAATCTAAGACTGAACAAAACACATAATAGAAAACAGAGCTAATAAAGAGACCAGATAACTGAAATAGTAAACAGACTAAATATGAATCTAAAACCAGACAGAACCTACTGCAGAAATAAACCCAGAGGCAGGAGAGAACTAGCCTACCCAAACAATAAACCCAAAACAAAACAGAACATTACACGTCATCCAAACTGACTCAATCAAACATAAGTTGGCAAGTTGACTTCAATATATATTTTTAAAGAGTACATGAATAATTTTTTTAAAAATCTATTTAATCTTTCCTGACAGACTGGGCCACCTTCGCTCTGGGCCCGGGTCACGGCATCCAGCTGAAGTCGGGCCGCCTGCTGATCCCCGCCTACGCCTATCACATCGAGTGCAGAGAGTGCTTCGGGCAGCTCTGCCTGACCACCCCGCGCGCCTTCTGCTTTCACAGCGACACCCACGGCAGAAGCTGGCGCTTCGGCGAGGCCATCCCAGCGCCGGAGAGCGTGGAGTGTCAGATGGTGTCCGTGGACCAAGACGACGGCTCCAATGTGCTGTACTGCAACGCTCGCAGCCCTCTGGGGTGCCGGGTGCAGGCCCTCAGTCTGGATGACGGCGCTGCGTTTCAGGAGGGGCAGCTGGTGCAGCGCCTGGTGGAGCCTAGAAACGGCTGTCACGGAAGCGTCGTTGGGTTCCCCGCTCCGTTACATCTCTATAAAGCTCTGAGAGGTCACACATCCCTCTGCAGACACTGGACATCCTTTATGGCCTACACTGACCACACCCACCTACCAAACTCACAGTCATCACACAACTCCAGTCTGTCTCCAAACATGCCGCCTGCACCCGATCCCAGCCCCCCCCCAGACTTCCTGACCCCCACCTGGGTGGCGTATTCCCACCCAACATGGACCACCGCCCGCAGAGATCTGGGTGTGTTTCTCAGCCTGTTTCCAAGAGATCCGGACAGCTGGCGCGGCCCCTGGGTGATCTACGAGGGCCCCAGCGCTTACTCTGATCTGGCCTACCTGGAGCTGCCGCCTTCTCCCGGAGAGCCGCCGGCGGTGGCCTTCGCCTGCTTGTTTGAGTGTGGTACGAAGACGGCGTACGATGAAATCTCCTTCAGCATCTTCAGCCTCTATGAGCTGATTAATAACCTGCCGGGGGCTGGAGAGCTGGGAAGTGAGAGCGAGGGAAACGAAAGTCGGCGAGCAGGTGAGACCTGTGGCGAACAAGAGCCTCGGAGCGCACCGGTCATCCATCAGACGCCTCACATGAAGAAGAGGAGGAGGAAGAGCAAGCTGATGAAGACCTGCTCTGTTTCTTAAATGTTGTTAAACAAAATTGTCTTTTTCTTTACTCTCTTTTTATGATATTCGTCACGATTTCCTGTAAAATAAACAAAAAGTGTGGATAAAGTCAGTTTTTTTTTATTATTTAATTTAATTTCAGTAACAAAATTATGCTTTTGTAGGAAGAAGCAACACATAAAAATTGAAAGGCCAACTTATAAGGTTAAAAAAAAAAGTACAGGAACACTGAAAGCCGGGAGCATTTCATCAGAGCTAACAGTCATTTATAATGACACTAATCATCTTTATTTGTTGGGCATCTCAGCAGCGCAGTTTGTAGCGCTGTTACCTTGCAGGAAGAAGGTCCTTGGTTCAAATATTGGCCCGGGGTCTTTTTGCATGTTCTCCCTGTGCATGTGTGGGTTCTGTCTGGGCACTTTGTCCCACAGCCCATAGAACATGACTATCAGGTTACTTGGTCTCTCCAAATTGCCCTCAGGTGTTTATCTGTGATGACTGGTGATCTGTCCTCTTGCCCATCGACCGCAGGAGATGCACACGTGCAACGGATCGGTAAAGCAGGTCTAGACAGACGGATGGAGCTTCATCTGTCATTGCAATGCAGTTTGTCTAGATTTAACCCATAACCGAGGAGCATTCTGAGCCTACGGGTCTTACTCAGGGACCCAGAGCGGCAGTCTGCGGAATTCAAACCAGGGAACTTGCACCCTTTACAGGATGCACACACCCAGCTCTAACCACTAGACTATGAGGTTAAATAAGTAAAATGGGACTATTTAAAATATTGAAAGTTGGTTCTTAACAGGAATATACAATATAGTTGGTGTCTTTATTAACACACCTGCTTAGTGCAGGTGTGTTTTGGCCACGCCCCCTACCATTCCAGGTATACATCCAGAAGGTTTATTGACAAATGAACTACTGAGGCCACATTTCTCAGGGAGTAACCCAGGAAGCTTGGCCTGAGAGGCTGGAGGGAAGAGGTGTTTGGTTTATTATTTAGAGAAAAGGCTTTTTTAAAATAAACCATCTGAGTGGAAATTATTTTTAAATGGGAGGGGGGGGGGGCAGGGAAGGACTACATTTTCATGTTCAATTAAATGATTTGGAACATAATACATTTCTGCTTTAAAATAGATTAAAATGTGTTTTTTTCAATGGAGTGATGAGCCATTAGACGCTTTTATTTTGGAAAACCAAAACGGATTACACCCAAAGCCTTGATGGTCTTTCGGATCCAGTTTTGAAACGTGCTGCTTAATGTGACTTTTAACTATTATTATTCCTGTTTAGATTATTTAAATGTTAAAAAATAAGGTAAATGGTATTGCTATATGAACAATTCTAACAGATTGTTCCTGGAAGATTTAGTAAGCATAGCCTTAACAATAAATGATCAAGTCAGTTAGAGCTGACTAAAATGTAGCAGCGAAAAATCTCTCCAGAACCACCTAGCACCAGTTTCGGGGCAAGATTGTCTGCTCTTAGAAAGGGGAAGAAAAGTAAAGAAAAAAATATTTGAGTTTAGGAAAAGTGGATTTTAGGCTGAATTTCTTTCAAGATATTTAGATTATAGGAGAGAGAGAGAGAGAGAGAAAAACCCCCTCAGGTTTGACTAGTTTTTAATCAATCCATCACAGGTGACCTTCTGACACATCAGCCAGTAAGAACATTAGCTAAGGAGGAATCACCCTCTTTTTAATTAATTTCTTACATCACCATCTCAAAAACCTAGAATGACATTTATTTTACTTAATCAAGGCAAAATAGACACTTTGATTAGGTCCAGATGGATTTATTTTGAGTTTGTTTCCATTTATTTAGTTGATTACAGCTCACAAAATCCCAAAATTCTGTTTTTCAAGATATTACATAATAAAAGGAGCAATAAAAATTATATAGATATATATATATGTAGGCCTACTAAAAAAAATATGTCCCTGTACTGTATAACATGTTTGTTCAGAACTTGGTCAGGGCTGTTTTTGCATGAATTACCACAGGAATAGATTCACTGACATTTAGGCTTAGGGTTGGAGGAGCTTGCTCACCAATAAGCCTAGGTGTTACTTTTGCTGGTTTGGTCAAAATTAAATCTGCATCATAAAGCCTGTCAGCAGAATAAAACATGAAGTGTTCTAGAAGTTTCTTGTTGTGTTTGGACTTGATGAAACACAGCGGACCAACATCAGCAGATGACATGGCTCCTCTGATCATCATTGACTGTGGAAAATGTCAGACTGGACCTCCTCCTCCAGACTCTGGGACCTGGATTTCTGAATAAAATGCAACATTTTCTCCTGTGCAACAGTGTGATCCTGTGGTGTCCACAAGTGGTTTCTGGAGGGCCGCTGGCCTTCGTCTTCTAGACGTCACCCTGGCTTAACACAACTGAATCAAATGTCTGGAGAACTTGAAGACATATAGAGGAGGTAATTTAGGCATTTAAATCAGCTGCCGGAAAATAAAGAACTGATCGGACTGCAACACACGTAAAACCTGCAAACCATCCGCTCCTAAGGGCCGATGTTTGTAATCCTTTCCCGCTCAGTGGCTTAACACAGGGAATAGTTGTAACAACTGCAGCTGAGGTCCTGGAGTGTGGCGCTTGTCACAGCATCGACTCCAGCTGAAGTCCACGCCTTGTAAATCTCGTCTTACGAGTGTGTCTGCCCCACAAGGCTGCAGTTATTCCTGTTGGTTGTGTGTATAGCATTCCTTCCACTAAACTTTCCATTGTTTCATCAGAGGGAGCACACTGGCAACGACCAGCTTTCTTTAAAGCATTTACCTTTTGTGGCTTGCCCCTTCAGGGGGAGCTAAGGTCTTCAACCCTGGACGCTGCTGCCCGCGTCCTCACTAAGACTAAGAAAGTAGAGCACATCACCCCAGTTTTAAAGTCCTTACACTGGCTCCCTGTATCTCAGAGAATAGACTTTAAAATACTTCTGTTAGTTTATAAATCCCTGAATGGCTTAGCACCTAAATACATTACAGACTTGTTATCAGCGTATCAACCCTCCAGACCACTAAGGTCTTCTGGCTCCAGCTTTCTCTGCATACCTAGAACCAGAACCAAACACGGAGAAGCAGCATTTAGTTCCAATGCTCCACTTATCTGGAACAAACTTCCAGAAAACTGTAAAAGTGTGGAAAGCCTGAGTTCCTTTAAATCGAGATTAAAAACACATTTGTTGTAAATTGCCTTTGAATGTTCTAGTTAAACTGTTTTACTGTTTTTAATGTTCTTTTTTGTTTCTACATTCTATCCCTACTTGCTTTTATCCCTATATTTTAACCATGTAAAGCACTTTGCATTGTCTCTGTACTGAATTGTGCTATATAAATAAATTTGCCTTGCCTGGTCCCCAGGATCCACTGTCCTGCATGCTTTAGTTGTCTCTGCTCCACCACACCTGAATCAAATGATGGCATGACCTCCTCAGGAGCCATTAGGGGGCTGCAGGGTGGAGGGTAGACCTCTGTCTGACCTGGAGGGTTTAGATGACTGCTCTCAGGTCAGCAGACTTCCACATGATTGTGTTGGCCGTAACACAATGAGAACATTTATGTACAAACCCTTGGACTATATCTGTCTATGGGGCGTGAATCTATATTTGTGTCACATTTTGACCTAAATTACTGAAATGATATTCCAATTAAGGGGCCTACATTTCTGTGCAACGGGACTGAATTTTATATTTGGAGCCAATTTTCAGGAGCAATCCATGCTTAGCTTTTCAGCTGCTGATAATAATTGAAAAGCGATCCTGGGCTTTTGTTTGCTGACGCTGGTTCCTCGCATGCTGATAGGTTCAGAGGTCTCTCATGCCGCTTTGGCTGATTAGTTATACGCTCCAGACTCCAGGCAGACGTTCAAGTTTAGTCTGTCGATGGTTAATTGATAAAGAAAGGAGGACAGCCAAGTTTAGAAACCTTTCCTCAGGATCACAGCAGAACAAAAACCCTCAGGTTTGACCTTTTAACCCTTAATCCCAAAGGATTTGACCTTCCCAAATGATAAGACGTGTTTGCTTAGCGAAGAATTGGCTTTTCCTTTAATAAAAACACACTGAGGAGGAGGCGAGGCTGCGACCAATCACAGCTCACACCGAGCAGCTGCTTTCTACTTAAGATGTCTGGAGGCTGATGAAGTAAGAGTATCAATGGAGACAAAAATGAGAAACACAACCAGCTAAAGTGGAGCAGCTTGTTTAGGTTGAGGGAGAAAAAGAAAACATTGTGCTTGATAGACGGCAGGATCTGGAAAATCTCATCTCTGCTTCCCCCCTCCTCTCTTCTTTCTTATTGCACAACTCCACACCGACAGGAGGGTCATTCCTCCTCCTGCACTCCTCCATACGGCTCGTTTTGTCCTAGTTCACACAGTTCTGAGCTTCGCAGCAGACAGGAATGGGACTGAGGGGCGTAATCGTTCTAGTTGGGTTGATGGGGACGACATGGAGCTTCAACATGACGACAATCAGACCTGAAGCCGTCTCCACGGACACGTTTGCTCGTCCTGAGACGACCGAGGAGACCACAGAACAGGTGAGGCAGGTCAAAATGTAACTCCTGCATGAAAGCCACACTCTAAAAGAAGCATTTATATGTTGCAGTTGTTATTATTTCAAGACCGTTCTGTACATAGTACAAAAAAACAATCTAAGCTTGAGTGAAAACACTTAGCTTTGAGAAAGTGACCAGGTTTGGGTTCTGCTCGCAGTGTGTTGAGGTCAGATCGTGCTAAAACGACTTAAATCTGTTTTTGGAGGGCGTTAAAACAACAAAGTAAAATATGAACGTTTTTTTTTTTTTGTTTAGATCCATGAAGTTAAACATTGTCCTGGATGATTGTAGAGTCCAACAACAAACAAGTGAGGAAGCAGTTCAGCTCTTCCACTTGTTCTTCTTTGCAGGCAGCTGTCCTGTGGCCTCCAAGTATTTGTTGACGAGTTCCTCTTGTGTTGCTGGCAGGCAGGGCTGATATCTGCTGTAGTCCATGGTGTACTCTCCTTTTCCCTGCAAAACAATGAGGGAATACGCTATATTTAAATACTCTGCGTCCAATGAAACATTGGGACTGTGTATTTTTTTTTGTCCCATCCCTTTCTCTTACAAAAATCTTAATAAAACCTTAATTTAAGTATCTAAAGTCACAGACTAAACAAAGTGGAGGTGGTGTGTAAAGACTGTAAAACAGAAAACCTAAAAGTTAGAAAACCTGAAAATCTAAATTGCTGACCAATGAGATGAGCAATTTTAAAACTCGCCCTTCTAACACAAACCAAACCTTTGGAGCAACGCCCTCTACAATGGAAAGCACACTCCCTTATATGGGCGTGCAACACTAGTTGCTTTTTTTGCAACACAGAAAAAGAACAGAGTGAGCCCTCTTACTTTCCCCAAAGATCATCTATGCAGGAGAAATGGATGGACCTAATGAGACTAATTGGCTTAGAGATTTCTCCTTACCCATCAAAACAGTCTTGTTTTTTGTCTTTAAGGGAAGGAACAACCCGGGGCTGATGACTGAGGACAGAACTGTTCATGTCACAGCATTGACAGACACTTCTGGTGGAGTCGACAGCCAGACCACGGAGGCAACAGTGGGTTGCTTTAAGGTTTTTACTCTTTATGTCCTCTTACATAAAGAAACACCTCTGCTGATATCTTGGGATCACATTTAGTTTTAAATAATTTAATCACAGCAAGTGTTCTTCCTACGTATTCACTGACAATAGTAATTAGCTGCATTTGTTCCCCAGAGTCTGAGCCAAAAGAAGAAACAATCTGTGTTTTCACGTCCTTTCCATCCACTGCATGTGTAGCAATAGCTTGAACTATCGCTTAAGGGCCAAGCAACATGTTGGTTTGAGAAAACTAACGGCAGACTTCTAGAATGTGTCCTCGGTTTATTATTTTTAATACTACGTTTCTCTGGTGCAGTAACAGTTCCACATGGACTATGGCAAAGTGGGACAGTTTGCTAACTCTACTTCTATCTAGAGCCAGAGGAAAGGTGAAAAGATCAACTTGAATGCTTACAGAACTTTTTCTTATTTGAATTGTAGTTTTTGTCAATAGTGGTTATAATCTCCACTTTGAAGAACTACAAGTGCCACAGAACGCTTTTAAATCTCTGAATGGATTGCCGGTCATTAAAGTATCCACATTACTGTTTGTTTTTTTTGTTTGTTTTTTTTTACACATTTTCATGTTTAGTTCTGTCTTAAAACCATCTTAGTGAAGCCGTGTGAAGGTTGAACGGTGCAGTTGAATTTTCCTATTGATTCAAACGTCATCATAGCCCGGTTCGGGTATAAAAGCATCGCAGGGTGCATTCAGACCGGCCCTGTTTTAGTCTGCTTTGATCAGACTGGTTTGGTGTGAATGTCGACCATATAACATAGAAAGGATACCTGGATCAATGTGTGCTTTTTTTGTCTCTCTTACTGTGTCTCTGTCTTCTGTAACCCCCAGTCGGTTGAGGCAGATGACCGTTCATACTGAGCCCGGTTCTGCTGGGGTTTTTCCTTCCCGTTAAAGGGGAGTTTTTCTTTCCACTGTTGCTTCATGCTTGTTCAGTATGAGGGATTGCTGCAAAGCCATGGATAATGCAGACGACTCTCCCTGTAGCTCTACGCTCTTTCAGGAGGAGTGGATGCTGCTTGTAAAAGACTCCATGCAATCTGCTGGGTTTCCTTGTATAAGAATTTTTTTGACCAATCTGTATAATATGATTAAACTTTGATTTTGGAAAGTGCCTTGAGATGAATTGGCGGCAATTGCCGTTTTTCTAAATTTGTCTGGCGGTTATGGTTTTTACTTCGGAGTGAGTCACACTATATACAGAAATGTATCTTAGATGATAAAATCTTTATTAGGGAAAGTTAAAAATTCACCTCAGTGCAGGAGCGCAGTTCTGTGGAGTAGCCAAACATGTCGTTCAGCGGAATCTGTTGGAAGAATCAAGATGCATTTAAGAAGGAACATGATCATGTAGTCCAAAGAGACTGCAGACACATGCAGTAATTCGAAGCGTGCAAACCAGACTTACATCAGCATACAAGGTGAAGTATCCCTCGCCCCCGTCCTGGCCCGTGATGACGCCGTGCCGACGGTTTACCCCAGAAATGACCACGCCTTGAAACTCCTGCGGTGCAACGATCTCCACAGACATGATCGGCTCCAGGATAACGGCGTTGGCTTTTTCCATCGCTGTAGAGGGAACGGTGCCACCATATTTAACACACTAATAACACAACAGCGATTGGTGTTGTGGCCTCCAGAGATCAGAGGAGCATGCAGACCTTGTTTCAGAGCGCCCTCTCCAGCACGAATGAAGGAGATTTCATTGGAGTCGACCATGTGGTTAGCTCCGTCCTCCAGAAGAAATCTGACGCCTGAGATCTTGTGTCCACTGAGTGGTCCCTTCTCGCAGGCCTCCCTGAACCCCTGCAACACGAGAAACACGGGGGAAAAAATTAATCTATACATTCTATAAATTGGATTAAAACGGCCTATTGAAAATAATCTAAGCAGGATTTAATCAAACTTTTCATTAAGCCCACATTTCTGTATAAAAATTAATTTTTATTGGTATGTTGTACTTTTCTAACCTTAAATGTCAAATTTTTATTAGCTCTAATCTCTAATCTGTAGCTCTAATCTACAAAATCTTTACCACAGTGAATCGAGTTACTGAAATAAAGAAATGTTAAACTGAACAGGCCCATAATAAGAACTGGAGAAGCTGAAGAAGCCCATAAACAATAAGAGCACGCGCCTTTTCAACAGCCGGCACAAACTGCTTCGGCACGTTTGTCCCAACGGTCTGGTCTTCAAACTCCAGCTTGGTGTAGTGCTCTGGCTCCAGGGGCTCCAGGACCCCGATGACTTTACCGTACTGCCCGGAGCCGCCGCTCTGCTTCTTATGGGTGAAGTCAAACCTGGAGAGACAAAAAAGGAAGAGGAGCCACGTTTTGAAGCAGGATGATAGACTGAAACTAGAGCAAACTGGAACGGGCTAATTCTGCTTAAACGTAACCAAAGAGAGCTCTGTCAGCAACAGAGAAGCTGAAAATAACTTGTGCTGAAAAGAAACAAGAAAAGCATCACAACAGCATGATACTGCCACCACCGTGTCTCACAGTAGGGAATGGTGCATTCAGGCTGATCTACACACTGCAAAAACAGACTAAACTAAAAATAAGTAAGATTTTCTTACTATTTAGCTGCTCAAATAAAGTACAAATACACTCCAAGAAAATTTTACTTATTTTTAGTTCTGTTTTTGCAGTGCAGCGCTAGGTTTTTGCCAGTAAACGACATTTTGGTCTCATTCTTCCACATTTGCTGTGTTCCCTGCATCCCTCGTTTTCATCCGTTTTCATTAAAATCTGAATTTATGGAGAGAACTGACAGTCATCCTGTCAGCAGATTCCCCCACCAGAGCTGTGGATCTCTGCAGCTCCTCCAGTGTTACCATTGGGCTTCTTGGATTAACCTCAAGTTAGATCCTCAAAAGAACAGGTTTTATTTTGGTTAAATTGCAGTATTTAGCATTTTGAGAGGTTTTTCTCCCCCTTAAGATTTTCATTAAGTTGAAATACTTTCCAAAAGCTTCTTCATTCCCACTGCAACAAAACATAGCATGCAGTAGTATGTTTTTAGTAAGCTTTAAATATTTACAGTTAAGACAAAAATTATTAAATACCCCCCCGGGAGATTAAAGTTTTAAGTAATTTCTTACGTTTCTAAACCTGTTTCTTATGAGATCAACCTATAAGTAGCGTCCTAGCCAGAGTCACAAACTGAATCTGATAATGCATCTATGGATGGAGCAAAAATTAGGGTGATGGCAAGGAGGCCGTTCAAGCAAGTGTTTTCAGAGCTAGTTTTCTAATTTCCTATAAGAAACTTGTTAGTTAAAATCTAGATCTGCCAGGGGTATGAATAAATTTGGGCTTAAAAATAAATTGCGAGTGTGTAAAACAGTGTTGTAGTCAAGTCACTATGCCTCGAGTCCGAGTCCAGGTTCGAGTCTCCAGTGTTCAAGTCCGAGTCATTAAAAAAAAAATCCGAGTCAAGTCCGAGTCGAGTCCTTATTGCTCAAGTCGAGTCCAAGTTCTGCACTAAAGTAAGCATAGCCTACATGTTTTTAAACTAAAAAAAAAATCCACACTCCACCACATTGCACTAATAATTTAGATATCAAAATCATACACCAAATAATATTCTGCTATATTAAAATTATAGCCTAATGATATAAAGAAAAGTCAAGTCTTTTTCTCAATTTCCGAGTCAGAATGATCTGAATGTAGGAGTCCGAGTCCAAGTTCGAGTCATCAGTGCTCAAGTCCAAGTCAAGTCACGAGTCTCTAAATTTAGCTAATGACTCGGACTCGAGTACTACAACACTGGTGTAAAAGCACTTGAGGAAGGAGTGTATCTGGAAACCAAAGTGTCCTGTCTCTTTAAAAAGGGGCAGAGCTATAGAAGCTCAGCAGTAGGAAGCAGGAAGTAAGACTCTCCTTTGCGGGAGGAGCAGTGGAGTTGGAGGACTGATCAGAGAAGACTTTAAACCAGCCAAACATTCAGCACTGCAGGGAAGAAGGTTTTTTTTAGTTCAGTTTTGGCTCTTGGGTATTTGTTCTTTTTTTTCTACTCTCAGTAAATGTGTCTTATCTAAAGACAACAGCCCCACCCAGCTTACACCTGAGGGTCAAAGTCCAGCAGGAGTTTACATTTCCTCTCTCTGTGCACAGAAAGGAGCTGTAGCAGAGGAGGAGGCTGTGGAGGATGTGATGGCGACAGGTGAGCTGAACCCCAGTCACTACCCCGCTCAGAGGGCTGCAAAGGTGGTCCAACACTACCTCAACACCCGCTATGGATCCCCCTACAAACTCTTCGGCTTAAAGCAGGTCCACAGTGGGAACGCAGAGGTCAGGTGCATCTTTACTGCTGATTAGCCAACTTTTTTTACAATGTGGATTTTGATCCAACCATGGCTGTCTTTGAATGTCCCCAACAGGATGTGGCGGACTCTGGGAGGAAGTATCAGCTGGACATTTCCGTGCACGAGATCATCAGTGATGTAGGGGAAATTTTACTTTATTAAAACCACCGTTTGCTTTGTGGGATTTTACTAAATCTGCACCGATCGGAGTTTTGGGGCCAATTTCTGATGATTTGCTGTACAGCTTTGACCTGCTGTAGCTGATTATAGCTGAAATGGAGTTCTCTTCAAGAATGATATAATACAAAAGAATTGAGCATTTAAAAAAAATTGTTGCTGCTAGTGAACAGTGGTACAGTTTTATCAAGCTGAGGCCACTGTCTCTAAATGTATTCCTTAAGATCGCAGAACCTTACCGTAACCCAGAGATCTCCAAACCGCTGCCAGTATTTCGAAAGCAAACATGTTTGATAACAGTTTTAAAGGAAAAGTTAACACAAAAGAGTTTAACATTTCTGTAAAAACTCAGAACTCTCCAAATTTAAGACGTTACTACTGCTTGGAGGCACTCAGATATGGTGCGTTCACTGACAGGAAATGATCAGATTAGCTACAAATTGGCCAAATCCCTTCACCACAGGATTTATCTGTGCATTTCTACATGTGTTTTGAACAGGTTTTATATATTTATAAACCACTTCTCTTAAATATGGTTTTAATTTGCTCCTGAATTACAAAGGTTTGTATTATATTTGCCATCTTACTGTTTTCATCTGTAATTACCCTGCCCCAGTAGCAGTATTGTGTTCACAAGGTGCTTAATAAAAGAAACATCAACTAAGATTTTAGTTTAAACAGTTGGGTAATCTCTGGTATTACAGTCAGCAGGTCTAACCGGGCCTGACGAGAAGCGGCTGTTTGCAAAAGGAAGATTTTTTTTTTTATTATGAATAACCGTGTGGTTTAACCTTTGACTCACTGGTTCGACCAAGGCGACGCCTTTTCTCCGTCTACTCCCATTCATTTCTTTATAACTAAACAATATTTTCTTTTTTCAGACTAAAGAGAACTGCTCTGCTGAGGTTTTCTTTCCGAGAGGAGTAAAGCAGCTCTCACCTCAAGTCCAGGTTTCCTCATGCGAGGAGCTCTTGAAGATCGACGCAAACTCAGAAGAAGAGGCCTTATACCAACAGTACAAGACCAATAAAACCCTGCGCACTGAAAAGCGCTTACCCGGTACGTTTGGCATCAGAAATGCTGCTCATAATTATCCCAGAATGACACAAATGTACAGGATGAGACTCTGGGTTAATCAATGAGATTGGTTGCACCCGTCTTTCAGACAGCTACGGTCACATCGACCCAGAGATGACTCCTTTCTGGCACCTCGGTATTGTGGCCTCCAGCTTCATCATGCTGAACGAGTCCACAGAAAACACTCTGTACAACGTGGCTCAGGTGGCCAACATCACACAGCTGGTAGGCTGCTTCATTCCCCATTCTTTACAGAAATGTCGTAAAAGTAAAAAACACAAATGTTTCTGAGTACTTCTAATGGGAAGAACACAATCTGTCCCACATTGCTACTGTCTGACCACAGAAAGGGTCCTTTGTTCGAGCTTAAACCTTATTGTACAGAACTTAATTACACTGACCCGGATATCCCCACGACTGCACTGCAAAAACGGATGCAAAAACAAGTAAAATGTTCTTAAAAGTTAGTCTATTTGTCCTCGATTTGAGCCAGTAAATAAGATTATCTGCCAATGGAATGAGTATCTTTACCCCTAAAATAAGATAATTAGACATCGTGCACTTGAAATAAGATGGAGATGAATTGTTCCTATTTTAAGAGGAAAAATCTTATTCCATTGGCAAATAGTCTTATTTACCTGCTCAAATCAAGGACAAATACACTTAGTTTAAGAAAATTTAACTTATTTTTAGTTCTGTTTTTGCAGTGTGTCACTTATATTTACTTTATGCGAATCACATCAGCTAAAACTAACAGCTTCTCTCTTGCGGGGTTAGCCTACTGCTAACAAGGGTGCTTGGAGGAGAAAGGGGGGCAGGAGAGGCTGCCCCCCTTTGTGATAAAACCTTTGGTTGTCTCAGCTATAAGACTGTAATAGATGACTCTTCTTTCTATGACTTATTCTGAGCCAGCACACATTTTCAGCTCTGTCCACAGATTCTTTATAGGACCAAGATCAGAGCCTTGTGATGGTGACCCAAAACACAAACGTTCTTGCCCTTAAGCCACTTGGAAACTGATTTGGTGGTTAGCTTAGGGTCAATGCCCATTGGGAAATTCCCATATGGGTCCAACCTTTGCCTTCCCACTTGATGTCTTTAGATGTTGCTTCAATGTTTCCACATAACATTCTTTCCTCAGTAACTCCTACAGCAACTAACCCATACACTGATATTTCACGGATGTCATTATGGCCAAATACTTCAGTTTCATGACACAGGTTCATGACTCAGTTCTTGGTCCTCTTTTTTTTCTTTTTATATTTGCTCCCTTTTGAGGTCTGTTCTTAGAAAACATGGCATCTCCTTCCACTACAAGGCAGACGACTGCCAGATTTACCTGCTTCTAACACGTAGTGGTTGGATGGAGCATGAATTATTAGGCAACTTTGAATTTTTATTTTTATTTAACTCACCTGAGTCAAATAATCAGGTCATTCGTAGGACTCTGGAGAACTTGACTAATTACTAGGGAGATAATTAAGCCATTTGGTTCAGGTGTGTTGGAGCAGGGACGCATCTAAAAGCTGCAGGACACCGGACCTCAAGGACTGGGATTGAAGACCACTCCTCTAATGCCTAATAATTCATGCTCCATCCAACCACTATTAAGTTGCCCTAGTGACATCAAGACCACGATGACTCTAAATTTTTGGGTCTCAATGAAAGCCAAACACTTTATTTTGTTCAAGCCTAGTAGTAGCTCATGCAATTATTACTTTTCGAACAGAGTATAACAAATCTGGGAGTAAATATGGAGTTTAAATGTCGACAAATGTATCAGCTCTGTTGTGCAATAAAGTTTCATCCAATTAAGGCAAATAGCAAAACTTAAGCCAATCTTTGAGTAATATCTGTTTAAGTCTTGGGTTTTATCTCATATCTTTTTATCCATCTTATTTTTATACAGCATTTTGGGAAAACTAGTTGTTTTTTAAATTGGTTTTAAACAATGGCTTCTTCCTTACTGAGCGGCATTTCAGCTCATTTTGGTGCATGGCTTGTTTTACTACAGATAATGATACTCTCGTAGCTTCAGTCTGCATCTTCACAAGGTTTTGTCTTTTCTTCTGGAGATAATTTGCATATTTGATGCCAAAACACATTTATCTCTGACACAGAACCCGCTTTCGTACTATTTAGGAAAGAGTCCTGAATAGTATTATGGCTACGGCATTCCCATACTGCTTGTAATCGCATAATGGGGTGTTTGAACCACCCTCTGCGCCTGAACTGTTTAAGAAATGCACTTGCAGCCTTTTATTGTCTGTTGAAGGGGTTTTCAGGCCAAATTTCTCCCAATAACTGGAAGCCAGCAGTGGACTGAGTCTCCATCATTTGAACTAAACATGTTTTGTGTTTCCTCCTCTGCTACAGACAACAGAAAATGACCAGCTGAAGTTTGACTGTCATGTTCTGCTGCATGACATGGTGTCTCAGGTAAACATATGCAGTAAAAGCTGTGGTTGGAGTTGGAAGTTTGTCTTTGTTTAACGTTAAACCCAAACCGTATTCATTGCATCATAAAATACCCAAAACTGATTGACTGCAACTATGAAATAATTTAATATTTCACTATGACAAGTGTTTATATTTAAAACGAGTATCACATGAAACTGTGCGTTTTATAAAGATTTTAGATTAAAAGTTTGTTTTTGTTGCAGGAAATTCCCCAGTGGAAGCTGCTGTTCACCTGGTCTCCAGCAGGGGGCGTTAAGGTGCTGCACACGGAGCAGCTGCCTCACGTTCATGATTGTGAAAAACATCCAAAAACCAACTGATCTGCTGCTGTTTGCCAAACTGAGGTTGCAACACTTTGTTCTCGGTAATTTCTTTGTACATGGGTTACGGTTGATGCAGCAAGATCTGAAGCAAGATTTGGTGTTTATTGCTGCAGCAGAAACCGTTTAAAATACACAAAAGCTGGAGTTTGTATACCGTACTTAATAAAGATTTTAAAGGTTTCGCTTTTTTGGAAAACTGCTTACTTGAGAATAACAGACTTACGGTACAGGACTGGTGATCGTCTCTCTGAAAGCCACTTTTGGTTTCCCCATCACGCAGGGACACCCGTATTCTCTTTCCATCCTCTAGAGTAAATAAATGACGTGAACATACAGCAGGTTAGGATTCAGTGCAACTTCAAAGTGGCCCTAACATTTATTGTGCCTCAGAGATTTAGAGAGTCGGGCAGGATTAATAAAACAACATCATCCAAAGTAATCAGTGATTGATCTCAAGGAAACTTTAATTTTGTGTGTTAATACGGATCATCGTTGGGTTGACAGAACCAGTGACGACGCATTTTAGATTCCTACTTATAAAACAGAGAGAATGTGTTTGTCTCCTTGGATCAACTGGTTTTGGGCAGCAGGGCACAGAGTTTGAATTCCCATAAAAGAACAAGGAAACAGATATTTATTTGTAGTGGTCTGTAATGATACAGGATGTACAGAATGTCATACATAACACAAACCTAACAATATAACTAAGGTTGCAAAAGACTGTAGTCAGCAACAAATCAATGCACAGCGTATATATATATATATATATATATATATATATATATATATATATATATATATATATATATATATATATATATATATATATATATATATATATATATATATATATAAATACACTCACCTTACAGGAGGCACAAGGGTAGCATGACTTAGCTCATTAACTTTAATAGCTAACCACTATTTCTTTAACTTTTTCATGAATAAACCGGAACATTAACACAGTATTACCTTCTAATTTAGACTAACCTCCTGACATTTACTCACAACAATAAACCGGAAACGTACAGGTGGGGCAACGATCTGTCTGGATCAGCGGCACTGTTCACTAGCGGCAGAACAGTTATGGTGCATTCAAGAGCGTGGGACTTATTGATTTCACAAAGAAACAAGCTACAACCAAATAGAACTTAACTCAATCAATGATGTATCTTTACATAAACAGTGTGGGGTTTCTAACAGCTTAATTTAAAATGCTTTGGTCCAATCTAACTAGAAGCCAGCCCACAGGATCACAGATACTCCACCGTGCTCAACTGTGGACAGGAGGTGCTTTCCACTTATTCATCCTAGTTTCTGCTGCTGAAAAGATCCACCTTTGTCTCATCTGAGCACAGCAAACTGTTCCAATTAAAGTCTGGTTAGGGTTTAGGAAACTCTGCATATTTACATTTGTGAGGGTGGGACAGAGAAGCTTTTTTATGGCATGGCTCTCAATCAACTTGTTGGCATATATTTAGCTTCTAGCGGTTGTTTTGCAGACTCATTTTTCAGTGAGATTATGCCACAGCGATCGAATGAGAATTTGTTCAGGGCATCTTAATCAGGGCTGCTAATTAATTTATCAATCAAGACAAGGTTAAGGCTGCTTTAACTGAAATGCTGGAGAATTTAAAAAGAGCTAGAGACGGAAACATTGATAAAACAAGTAATAAAAGTAAAACTTGTTCGTCTTCAAGCCAGAAGACTTAGCTGTTCTTACTTGGTTATAAAATGACTTGAGGACGAAGGTGTACCTGGGAGTAGATTTCAAGATGCAGCTCCCCCATCCCGGAGATGATGGTTTCTTTGCTCTCTGGGTCATATTGTACTCTGAATGTGGGGTCCTCTCTGGTGAAACGATTGATGCCTTTAGAGAATTTGTCCAGGTCATTCTGGTATAAAAAAAGGAAATGGGGACCATTTAGAGGCAACATTAACAGCCTTTTTTTTTTTTAAAGTTAATGATTAGGAAACACTTTTTTTACCTTATTGGCTGGCCTTATGGCCATGGAAATGACAGGCTCTGGGACATGAATGGACTCCTGTGTGAGCAACATGTAAACAAATGAGCCGAGGAGGGTCAAAAACACGCGTTTCCTGCTGTTTGTTCATGCAGGACCTTCAGGCGGCTCACCATGGAGATGTTGGCGCTCATCTTGGACGTAAAAGTGTCCCCGCTTGCACAGTCGATTCCAAACAGAGCGCAGATATCTCCTGCATAAACCTCATCCACATCCTTCAAAAGCACAACCGGAAAGAGGAAACGGGGTTAAACACGCTCAGTTACGTTTATTAGTCGTTATAATAAACACACTTTTAACAGCTTTGCGTCTTGGTTAGTGTGACGCATGGAAACGTGTCGAGGGGGATGTGGTATCATCTACACACTTGACTAAAGCCAGAAGAGGAACTTCACCCCCCCCTGACCAGTCATGCAGGTCTTGAGTTTTTAGTCTGCGCCACCGCAGATGGAAACAAACGGTGACCTGTGAAAACACGTCAGCCCTCACCTCCATCTGGTCGGCGTGGAGGCGCACCAGCCTCTGCACTCGCACTCTTTTGTCCGTGCGCGTGTTGTAGATGTATTCCCCTTTCCTCAGACAGCCCTGATAAACCCGGACGTAGGTCAGCTGACCGAACCTCCCGGCCTGTTAACAACGACGACAACAGGCATGACGGACCCCGCCCTTCTGAGAAAGACTGAAGTGATGGGTTTAAAAAAAAAAAAAAACCGAACAGAGAACATACCTCCAGTTTGAAGGCCAGACCAACGTAGGGGTTGGTGGAGTCTCTGGTCGGGTCCATTTCGATCTTTGATCTCTCTGCCGATTCACTAAAGTTAAGAAAAACCAAAAAAATTGATACACGTGTGTGTATGCACAGGAGAAAACTCTTATAGTTTGTTTAAAATTACCCAAAAGCTTTTTAATCTGGGGAAGTTCCAAGAAAAAGTGAAAAACAAAGCAACTGGACTTGTTTTCCGTAGTTTGAAGACGTTTCGCTTCCTCTCCAGGAAGCTTTCTCAATTCAAAAAGTCTGGAGTAATGATGAGTACCAAGCTTTATATTACTGCCCAACAAAGGCCTTGTAATGCATGGCTTAGACAACATGCAAATTCAACTGAAACAGATCCAAGTAGTATAAAGCTTGGTACTCCACATTACTCCAGACTTTTTGAATTGAGAAAGCTTCCTGGAGAGGAAGCGAAACGTCTTCAACTACGGAAAACAAGTCCAGTTGCTTTTTTTTGGAATGACCATGACCTGGATGACTGAGAATCTTCACCAGCAATCTGGGGGAGGCATTTTGAACCCAGCATCATTAAGTTTGTTGGTTTTCTTTCGAGAGCAGTAACTATATTCATCTTCACAAAACCCCAACACAGAATGACCAGGGTTAATACTATTAGCCTCCTTAAAAGCCGACCCTTTCATCGACCCGCAGCGCAAACCACTCGTGCACGGATTTCCTCAAAGCCTGCAACATCAAGTCAAAGCTGAAGGTTTTCTCCTAATTTATGAAAACGGCAGCTGTCAACATGAAAAGGTGTCAATCCCAAATAGAAAAGGAGGTAGATTACAGATAAGAACCTGCTAAGCTTCACTAAGCAGGAGAAGGAGAAGCAAATCATCACCGTGTCTCCAAGTGTGAAAACTTGAAGAAAGTCACCCAGAGCAGAAGCAGCCTGGAGAGATATTTCTAAAGAGCTCCAGAACAAACGCAGAGAAGCTGAGGAAGGACTTAGCCAAGTGAGGAACCAAAGTCTCGAAGAAGACCATCAGTAGAGGTCTGAACCGAAGGGAACTGCAGGGATGCAGACCATGACATCTTGCAGAAAGACTGGGCCTACAGAAAGCATGTCCTCTGGTCAGATGAGCTGAAACCATGTTCCTGGGGTCAGAGAGGCAGTGCTTATGGTTGCCGAAAAAAGTCACATGACCTAAAAACCTGCCACAGCGGTGACGGTGTCATGCTGTAGAACGCAAATGAGAGATTTTGTCAAGGAAGCGCAGGAATAAAGAAGGACGCGTGAAGATGTCGCTTTGTCTTCCAACATCTGTTATCACAGGACCTTCAGCTTCAAGGGGGCTAATCATTTTAATCCTAGTAAAAAATAAATATTTTTGTGGAATATTTTTCTGTACAAGCATCAAAAATTAAAACAGCCCCTACTGTTACTGACCTCAACTTTAAACCAAGAGGCTTCAAAATACTCACTCTTCATTGAGGATGGCGTAGTTTTTGACCTCGCTGGGGTTCGGCAGGTAATCCAGGACAGCGTCCAGGAGCGGCTGGACACCTTTGTTCTTCAGGGCGGTGCCCACCAGCACCGGGCTGAAGAGGCGCTGTACTGTGGCTCTGCGGATCGCGGCCTGAGAAACAATGAGGCGAAGCATTTATGAAGCGTCTGAATTTAATCATCGTTCATGTGAGGTATAGAGGTATAAATGTGCAGGGAGAATGGGGTTAAACCAGGCTTAAACTGGCCCTCTCTGTTAAAGGCTCACAGTCTGTGGTACAACGCAAAGAGAGGATGAACCCGAAAAAAGCACCCAAGATGCCTTCAATAATAATAATAAAGGAGCTGCAGGGATCCTCAGCTCAGGTGGAAGAATCTGCCTGAAGGACAACCAACAGCTACGCCCTGCAGAAAGCTGACTTTTACTGAGAAGAAGCCATAACTGGTTGTGTTTGTACAATGCCACAAACCATACAGGGGGCACAATAAACATGTGTTAGAGGGCGCTCTGGTCAGATGAGACCACAATGTAACCTTTTGGGCTACAAACAAAAACCAACACTGCACAGCTTCTGGAAACGTGGTGATGACATCATACGAAGTGCGGAGGTGGGGAAACCAGGTTCAGAGAGTAAAAAGCCGCCCCAGAGATTAGTTCTAACTAGTGTTGCGCCGATGACATTTTTTTGGCCCCGATACCGATACCATTACTTTGAAAATTATGTGTGTGTGTATATATGAAGAACTGCATACTACTTGGATGTAAAATAATTGCAATCATGGCTTTGTCAAGCTGCTACCTTATTAAAGCAGGAAAAATACTAATACAAAGTGAATCCAGTAGAACTAGTGAGTGTCGGGAGAGAGAAGGCTGCGTTCAAGTGACATACAAACATCAAAATGGTATCGGTGACCTATTTGTTGGTACTCGCCGATACCAATACCACCATTTAGTGCTGGATCGGCGCCCCGGCCAAATACTGGTATCGGTATCGGTGCAACACTAGATCTAACCATTTGCATTTTCAGTTCCACAGCATAAACAAGACTCCCTCCCAATACCCTTAATTTTAGCCTTGAGCTCCTGCTCCTTGACCTTTCATGGGGTTAACTGTAAGAACTCCACTGTGGGGAGGAAAGGAGCTTCGGACTGATGTGCTGATATCGGACCACCTTTACCTCCGACATCATTTTACAGCCTCCGATTTACAGCCTTCCGAAATTGAACTACAAAGCGCGCGCTCTCTTCTCTCTGGCTATTTTTGTTCATTTCTGTGAGGTGGACTCTGCTTATACGTCATGTCGCACAAACGTTTGTGAGATTCCTGATAGCTCCTTAGTGCCGGTGAGGGAGATTGTGAGGTTCTTATTAGTGTTGCGCCGATGCCATTTTTTGGCCCCGATACCCGATACCTGGCTGTGCAGTATCGGCCGATACCGATACCATCTGTTTGAAACTGATGTGTGTATATATATGAAGAACTGCATACTACTTGGATGTAAAATAATTGCTATCATGGCTTTGTCAAGCTGCTACCTTATTAAAGCAGGAAAAAGACTAATACAAAGTGAATCCAGTAGAACTAGTGTCGGGAGAAAGAAGGCTGTGTTCAAGGGACATACAAACATCAAAATGGTATCTGTGACCTATTTGCTGGTACTCGCCGATACCGATACCAACATTTTAGTGCTGGATCGGCGCCCCGGCCAATACTGGTATCGGTGCAACGCTAGTTCTAACCATTTGCATTTTCAGTTCCACAGCATAAACAAGACTCCCTCCCAATACCCTTAATTTTAACCCTGAGCTCCTGCTCCTTGACCTTTCATGGGGTCAACTGTAAGAACTCCACCGTGGGGAGGAAAGGAGCTTCGGACTGCTGTGCTGATATCGGACCACCTTTACCTCCAACATCATTTTACAGCCTCCGATTTACAGCCTTCCGAAATTGAACTACAAAGCGCGCGCTCTCTTCTCTCTGGCTATTTTTGTTCATTTCTGTGAGGTGGACTCTGCTTATACGTCATGTCGCACAAACGTTTGTGAGATTCCTGATAGCTCCTTAGTGCCGGTAAGGGGAGATTGTGAGGTTCTTATTAGTGTTGCGCCGATGCCATTTTTTGGCCCCGATACCTGGCTGTGCAGTATCAGCCGATACCGATTCCCTACCGATACCATCTGTTTGAAATTATGTGTGTGTGTATATATGAAGAACTGCATACTACTTGATTAAGTCTGTGATTAAGATTAAGATCTGTGATTAAGCGAAAGTCTTTCTTCACCAGGGACAGGTAGGTTGACCAGTTTCTCCACAGCATAGCGATGCTGGCCTGGTAAACACTAAAAGGTAAATTTTCCACTTTTCTAAGCTTGTCAACACTGGACAGAAATGATGCAAATTGTCTATGTGGAAATCCCCTGATTTCTGTGTTCCTTACTGGGCCCAGATTAGTAATTTAGAATAAAACTGAACTGCAGAGGGATTTGCACCAACTCTAAAGCAGAACTGATCTAAAACTAATGAATTTTCCACTTCTTAAGTTATATCAGCAGTGCTAAAACGAACACTACCCCATGAATGTTGTGACAACCTCCTAACTTTAAAAAGGAAAACATACAAACTCTAATGCCCCAGCTCTGCTCCAACACCAACCTTCAGGTCCTCTTTGGTGGGAACTTTCTCCTCCAGGAACATCTCCCCCAAGGTCTCATCGGCGTTGGCCACACACTCCACCAGTTCCTGCCTGCGGTCTGCAGCCTCTGCACGAAAATCTGCTGGGATCTCGTCATAGCGGATGCTTTGGCTGCAGGGAAGAGGAAGCTGCTCAGAAATCCACACGTTTCACATTTGAAAGCATTGTTGGGTTTAAAGTATCTACATCAATGTTTTCTGCAATCAGTAAATCAAAGGAAACTTATTTTACTCGGGGGATCCCCTACCCAAACGGTCCATCAAAGTACATGCTCCGCTCCTCTATCAGGTCGATGATGCCACGCATGTTCCCCTCCAGGCCAATCGGGATGTTCACGAAGGCTGCGTTGTGGTTCAGTTTAGATCTAAAACAAAAAGCAAAGGCTAAATTAGACTCTTTACCTCTGCTATAACAACATGTCTGCTGCCCTTAGAGAGCAGCTGGTATCTACAGGTCAGAGCTTTACAAAACCAGGAAGGTGGAACTCGTTTAGAAAGCAGAAATCTGTTCATTTCCAATCAAAATAGCATAAAAACCATGCAAAGTTAGTTGATTTTTATTAAGGAAAGTGTGCAAGGCAGTAGTAAATGCCTGCTAGGCTCTACGCTTTGCCGACAGTGGCACTGATTAAAGGACAGGAAGCTGGACAGGATTCGAAAACGAGCAGAGGTAAGGTTAGAACGGCTCGGTTCAAGTGGTTTGGACATGTTCTGAGAAGAGATACAATGGAAAGGGGATGTCGCAGATGGTGCTGCGTAAACTGAGCCCAAATACTGTAGACGGCATCCCACAATCCCCTGCGCTGTTCTCATCACCCGTAAAATCCTTCCTCTCCTGTACTGTGCAGCTCCCATATTTCACATTGTCATGATTCGACACAAAATACTTTCTATAGTGGCTCTGTAAAAGTTCTTTAGCAGCTTAGTGGAAAGTCCAGTCCGTTTAAGTTTCCTGAGGAAGAAGAGTCGTTGTTGGGCCTTCTTCATCAGGTGGGAGGTGTTCACTGTCCAGGAGAGGTCAGAGATGTGAATGCCCAGGGATCTAAAGCTGTCCACGCGTTCCCCACCTCCCCCTGTAGGCAGAGAGGAGCGCGTTCAGTCCCCCTGGACCTTCTGTAGTCCACTATGACCTCCTTGGTCTTACTGGTTTTCAGGATCAGATTGTTCCTGGGGCATCACTGTGTGAGATTGTGGACCTCCTCTCTGTAGTAGGGTCTCATCATTGTTGTCCATTAATAGCATTAGTTGTTGTGCATTAATAGCATACTAGCATAGATGTTGAGATGCTGCAGATGAGTCAGAGCTGAGTGCAGTGCCAACGAGACAGCGTCCTCTGTGGAGCGATGTTCCCTGTAGGTGGACTGCAGGCTGTGTCAGAGCAACAGGACAATAATCGTTGAGGCAGAAAGAAAGCAGTGTTTCCTGTTGCTTGGTTGAACCCATCTTGCCCTCCACACGCTGCAGGTTTCTAGTGCCAGAGGAAGCAAAGCAGCCCCACAGAATCACTGAGCCACTGCCGTACTACACTGTGGGCACGGGGCTCTTTCCAGCAAAGGCTTCGTCCTGTTTTCCTCCAGACGCGCTGCTGATCCAAAGGCACAAAAAGTTCCAGCTTTGATTTATTGCTCCACAGAAAAGAATCCCAAAATATTTCGGCTTTTAATAATCGCAGTGAGGAAATTGGAACAGACCCTTCCAGCACTTCTGGGTCAGCAGAGGTGCATGTTTTGAATTTCAGACATCGAGCTCTTGAGTGTTTAGTGTGTCTGACTGTGGAAACTAAAACTTCAGTGGCTGCTGCCAACAAGTCTGGCTGCAGGTCTTTAGCTGGCAGTCGAGGGTTTTTGACCACCTGCCTCCTCTGGAAACCTTTGGTAGCCGTTAATTGTCTCGTCTCTATGCCACTTTCAGGTATTATAGCCATGCTCAAACTTCAGGCTTGCAAACTACACTTCCAACTGTCCAAGAACATACAGGACCCATTGTAAATTTGTGTCACTTTCTTTGTGCAGGCCAATAATCTCCTGTCTGAACTGTTGACTTAACCCTTTTTCTAAAATGTAGTGAAGCCTCGTCCTCAACGATCAGGGTATTAAAACTGTTGTATCTCCAGCCAGCCTGATGCAACAGTGATACGTTGGAGCAGGTACGCATCAGTGGTCATTAAAAATAGGATTTAGAGTTTAGTTTTGAAAATTTTGTATTTTATTTAACAATTTCAACAGTTTTTCTGTTTTTTTTTTATTGCAAACGGCTGAATTGTTCAGATTTTTGCCATTAAACCTAATTTGCCATTTGTTTGGCTTTAGTCTGACAAGAGTTTCAGCATTTACTCATTTGAGTCCCAGATTTCTGGTTGTCTCTCCAACATTATCGCCATATGGAAAAGCAAAGTGCTGCTGGACTTTCATCACTCAGCAGCTCTGCACGATTCCACTGACCAGGACCGCAGTGAGACCCGTACCTCATCTGTTGCAGCGCTCGGCTGGGGTTGGCTCCCATCCGGTCGAGCTTGTTGATGAAGGTGAGGAAGGGCACGCTGTAGCGCTTCATCTGCCTGTTCACGGTCATGGTCTGACACTGGACGCCTCCCACCGCGCACAGAACCAGCACCGCTCCGTCCAGCACCCGCAAGGCTCGCTCCACCTCGATGGTGAAATCCACGTGACCTGAGGACCATACATGAGCCGGTTTAAGGAAACGGTAAATGGAAATACTGGTTCAGCCCCTTTTTTTGAGGAAGGACAACCAACAGAGCCGTAGTGACTCTGCTGAAGTGAAAAAGACTTAAATGTGCGACAACAGAACAGAAACATTAGAGCAGCGTATCGACTTTAATCAGCAGAGTCCTTTATTTTCTATTTAAATGTTTCATCCATTCTCTTCTTCTTATCCGGGGTCGGGTCGCGGGGGTAGCAGCTTCAGTAGGGAGGCCCAGTCATCCCTCTCCCCAGCCACTTGGGCCAGCTCCTCTGGGGGAATCCTAAGGCATTCCCAGGCCGAGAAACATAGTGCATCCACCGTATTTAAATGTTATATAGGGGAATTTATAGGGCCTTAAATCATGGATAGTTGTATAATAATGTCTTATAATATCTCACTGAGCACTGTTCAGTCTATTTTAGAGGCTAAGCCGACACTTAAAGCCACTGGAGTGTTTTTAAACCAAAATCTTATGGTTGTATATCTTTGGACCTCACTGCCCCACTGCATTCAACACTCCACGTCCATAACTACTTTTAAAACTCACTTAAAAACATATCTTTTTAGACAGGCATACTCTTTATAATTTTTTAATTTAATTTGATTGTAAAGATCCCATCATTTCTTCTATTTTATTTTTATTTTATTCCTGCTCTTTATTGATTCAATGTTTATTGGATTGAGTGTTTTATTGTTGATTCTGTAAGGTGACCTTGAGTGTTGAGAAAGGCGCCTATAAATAAAAAGGTATTATTATTATTATTATTATTATTATTATTGCACATTTATCGGGGTGAGATGGTAATCAGGAAATGTCCAGATGCTGTTCTTGCAGTTAAAAGCCGTTTTATTCTCACTTTTGCTTGCTTATAAAAACAAAGATGACACAAACGGCCAGCTGTGGGTTGACGGCGTCTACCGGCCAAGCGGTCAAAACCGATTTGCCTTTTCCGGTGAAACACACACACACCCATACACACATCATTTCCTTTCTTATATAGACTTTACACATATTGGCTTCTACATTTATTATCCCCCAAAATGTTATCACAACTGCAAACCCTATCTAGACGTGCCTGTCCACCTGAACGGACAGACATCAATTACAGACGCAGCAAAGAGGCCCTGGGTAACTTTGGGGCAGCTGCAGCACTCCACAGCTCAGGTGGCTGACCAGACACCACTACCAGTCATGCGCTTCAAATATCTGACAGCTACACAAGGCTGACAAGAAGAAAACCATAATCGTAAGAGTCCAATTTGCAGTTAGCCGCTAAGCAACGTAGGGGACACACATGGAAAGGGGCAGAGGTTCAGCTTTCCATCGGGTCAATGACCCTAAACATTCGCAATAGGACGGTTCGGCTCAAAGCACGATCTCATGTTAGAATGACCTCGTCAAAATCCTGACCTAAATCCAATGTAATATCTGGGGTGTGTGAATGCCTGTTGAAATGTAAAGTGCATTTGTTCTCATGTTGCCTTTTTTTTGGACATAATGACATTTTTAAATTTAATATTAGACAGTTTTGGACAAAGAATAACATTTCATGAGTTATCAGAGTTTAGTCAGACTTTGTCTTCAATTTCCTGCTTGCAGCTGTATTTGACATCTGCGAAACGACCACAGTGGTTTGTTGATTGTGATGCCGTAAAGAACTGTTCGGTATTGTAGACATCTTTGAAATCTGTTTCCAGCTGTAGCACAATAAAGAGACCAAAGGTAACTACTTTTGTTTTCCCCTTTTTTGCAGACATTATTTTTTTTTTACATCCACAGTTGCAAGACAGTCCAAATCTGAATGAGCTTGAGCTGTTTATCAAAGAACAACTGGCAGTAATTTCCCTCTCTTGCTAGACACAGACCCCAAAAAGGCCTGCAACTGTAACTGGAGCAAAAGGTTCACACTTTTCAAATATAAAAAGCGTTGAAAGCCACGCAGGGTATGATCGGTACCTGGTGTGTCTATGATGTTGATGTTGTGATTCTTCCAAATGGTGTACGTAGCTGCTGACTGGATGGTGATGCCTCTCTGTCTCTCCAGCTCCATGGAGTCCATAGTGGCTCCCACACCATCCTTCCCTTTCACCTTCACGCCACAAAGAGGACAAAAAACGGCCTAATGAACAGCCTGAACTCTTGACAATGAAGACGTAGCCCAGTCCTGCTGGCCCTCACCTCGTGGATCTCTGCTATCCTGCCCGTGTAGTAGAGGACCCTCTCGGTCAGGGTGGTCTTGCCCGAGTCGATGTGAGCGGAGATGCCGATGTTACGGATTCGCTCATTGGGGAGAACTCCGGAGGAGCAGGTCCGACAGCTGTTAATAAGGACCTGGGGACGTGGGGGGCAACATTAAGAGTTGTTTTTAGAGAGCTGGAGCTTTAACCGGTCGTCAGAATCAACGTACCTTTTTCAGTGTGACGCTCCCCGGTGCTAGCAGGTGTTTCCTGGTCAAACACAGACCCGCATTCAGGACCCTCATCTTGGAGGCAGCTCGGTGGAGATGAGGTGGTTGTAATCCTGCGTTTCTGTTCTGTTCGACCCCAACCCCGCTGACGGCCCGGTGAATGTCACGCCGGGAACCCGGTGCCTGGTTGTGAAACTCAACTTCCGCATCTACGGAAGCCGAGATGTACTGCAAACGCCTTTTTTAGTTTTGTTTGCGAAAAACAAATGACATTCGGGGGGATATATTCTGTTTCGATGGCAGTATTAAATAATATTCAGGAAAAAAAAAACTCAGAATTATCCGTAGAAAGGCTACCAGACATGTATGTGTATGATATTTGGCACTATTATGAAATTGCTTAACTGCATACCGTTTAGCAGCTGTAAACCAAACTAAATTAAATAAAGTGGTTTGTAATTTTTTTTCCTGAGGTAAATTACGGTGAGATCTAGTGGATGTTAAAGACGTGTTTCATATTTGGAAATATTATTTTCTTCTGTATGTGATATATAACTGAAAATAATATATATTAATACATATAGTTCATCTTATTAAAGACACACATGTGTGCTGTGTGTGTGTGTATATATATATATATATATATATATATATATATATATATATATATACATGTGTGTTGTTGTTATTATTATTATTATTTTTTTTAAACCATAGTCAAATTTAAAGTGTGGTTCTTTTATTCTGACAACCTTGCTTAAAATATAACGTAGCCGAGGCGAGCTTGCCTCTCACAACATGGCGGACGTGCTGACGTATCGTTTCTACAGCACAACAGACATTCCCACGTTAACCTGGGAAAGTATTATTTCGCTCTCCGTGGAAAGGTTTGTTTGCAACTGTTTTCTAAATTCGTCAAAAGCGTTAATTTAAGAAAAATACTATTTGAAGTAATGCTCTTATTTTGTTTAATGTAAACTCTAAATATTTGGTGCTTTGAGCCGTAATTTCTAAATTAGCGTAAAGATACCCCAGTAACGAACGGGCGACACTTAAACGCGGCAGAATCCACACGCGGATAAGCTACTTCTAGTGACTCCTAAAGGCTTTTAAATAATTTACCTTTAACAGTAAAGGGTGTCAGTTTGCTTTTTAGACTTTAATATATTTCTTAGTTGTCTTCCGTTTCGTTGACTTCACATGTATTAAATTCATAACGACCGTTGCAGCTGGCCGTTAAGGATCATTAACGGAACGTTAAGCTAATTCCTGACTCCAGATAAAAGAGCCTGAACGTCAGTCAACTGCAGATGCAGTGTCAGACAGGCCTGCCCCGTTTTGCTTTAACACTTCCTCTGTGCTTTTCTCTCTCTCTCTCTCCCTCCTTATAACCGCATGCTGTTGTTGCTACAGTCATCAGCATTTCTCACCGTGAAGAATCGCACAACAGAGAAGCCGCAAACGCATCATCGCGACATCGTTGTGAGTGGAAGCTCCACGTTCAGCGGCAGCTCTTTAAACAGCTGCTTCGCGGAGCCAACATAGGAGAACCTGTCCGGGTAAGCTTCCAGAAATTCACCTTCACTGTGTCTTTTTTATAGATCCTTAATGTCTGTAATCTGGTAGATACACATCTACAATCGATAACCAGTTATTATTTTAATGTTAAACAACAAAGGTGTTATTTTCCACGCCACCACATCTTTCCTGTGAAACAATACGGGCGTTTTAGTTAAGTGCACCACAATAAATTCATCATTCAATGCAAACACGGTGTTTAAACAAATGCCTCACTCTGTAGGCCTTTACAATAGAGGAGTGGCTGATTGAACAAATACATAAGTAAATAGACGAGCGTCAATAAAAGCACTCAACTTCCCTTTTACTGTTCTGTCTGCGTGGATCGTTTTGTTTCTCAGTGTGTTCTATGGGTTCATTTTGAAATGACCAACTTCCCATAAAGTGTGTGTCACCGTTTTTAGTGGGTGTGGATGGCTCTATGAGTACATTCGGTCCATGTCAGCTAGACTTAGGAGTATGAAACTAGATGGGCAAGTTGACTGGCGCTCTGCCAGCCATCATCAGTCTGTTGTGAATTTAAAAGGTGAGAAGAGTGGGGAAGATAATGGAAGATAATTTGTTTTTAAACTTTTATTATTTGGCTTTATTGAGTGGTTTCTTCTGCTACTTCGTCTAAGCAAGGTGAATTTCTTCAGAGGTGTGAGTCATTTTGTCAGATTATTAATAATTTGGAATATTACACAAGATTGAGTGTATTTGTGCATACTTCACGGTGAGTTGGTATTTCCATTGTTACACTTCCTGTCCCATTTCCTTTCTGTGAGCTTTCCTGCTGACAGCAGGGTGACTGAGCTGCTGTCGATTTGAATTACAGCAAAATGACAATCATCGGCCGGTTTTATACGTAAAACAGTTCATACAGCAAAACTGGTCTTTTTAGTTTAGCATTGTTGGATTTGTCACTTCACATTTTTCTGTGCTAAAAGTCTGTAAAGCGGAAACGGAGACATACTCCTCGTTGTATGGACCAAATTAGCGATTATAGCTGATTCTGACTTATAGTCTTGCAAATGAGAACATTTTATTTTGTGTAGAATATTACATACCATGAAAAAGGCAGCGCCCTATGAAAACCGTGTCACAGCCGGGTTCTTAGCAGTCTGGAAGAATGCGCCTAGCGGCTGCGTTCTTTGGCAACACAAGGCCTAAGTCAACCATTCCCCGATGGACGGTTGTACTGGAACTGTAATTTCGATAACAATGCAAATTGTAGTTGACAATAAAGATAAAAAAAAAATAGCAATGCAGAGAGAACCTAAGAGTTGAAAATCATTTACAAATTTTGTGTTCACTGTGTGTCTTTAAATTCAATTGTTTCTCCTTGAGGAGATGGAAAATGAGTGAACCTAGAGCATTATACAAAAAACTGTATAATGGCATGTTGGTGCTAGCCAAAGTATTTATACCTCTTGGAACATTTTAACAGTTCACCACATTACAAACACAGATTTCAGTGTATTTCTGGGGGGGATTTTTATGTGGTAGACCAACAAAAAGTGAAACATACTTGTAAAATTGTAGGAAAAATACAGATGAGATTCAAAAGTTTTACAAATTTTTAAAAATCTGAAAAGTGTGGCGGGCATTTTAATTCAGCACCCCATGAGTCAATATTTTCGTTAACCACCTTGAAAAACAATAGCAGCTGCAAGTCTTTTGGGATATTTTTCTATAAGCTTTACACACATAGGGGCTAGATGTTGGTGAAGATTCTCAGTCATCCAGGTCATGATCAATCCAAAAAAGGTTAAAAACTGAAGACCAAACGTCTTTAGCGTCAGAATAGAAGTCCAGTTTTATTTATTTTTAACCTCTTTTGCATTGATAAAGGGGCTACTTGTTTTCTTGCCTATTGCTCCTTGTGAATTAACCCAACCTTGCTGAGATTGCAAGCAGGATGTATGTGGACAATCACTTTCCAAGTCTTGCCTCAAGTTTGCAATTGTACTTAGGTCTGGACTTTGACTGGGTCATTCTCTGGTCCAAACCAGAGGTGTCAAACAGAAGTCATCTGGAGCCGGCGTTCAGCAACCTTTAGCTGTGTCCCTGGTCCCGCACACCTACATGTTCTGTAGGTTTTCTGTAATGTTTTCTTTGTTCTGTTCACGTACAGCACTTTGAATTGTCTTATTACTGAAACGTGCTATACAAATAAACCTGCCTTGCCTTCGTTGAATGACTGAATTACCTCATCAGCATGTGGTCAGAGTGCTGCCGATGACTTAATTATTTGGCTCAATGTGCTAAACCAGAGGCACATCTAATAGTGTCAGGAAAGTGGCCTTCGAGAAATTGAGTTTTATATTTGTGACCCAAATCATTTCTCTGGCTGTACATTTAGGGTTGTTGTCCTGCAGGAAGGTGAACCTTCACCACAGGCTCAAATCTTCCAGCTTCCAGCGGGTTTGCATCCAGGGGTGCCCTGTGATAAGCTCCGATCGTTTTCCTTTCAACTCTCACCAGCTATCCTGTCTCTGCTAAAGTGAATAGTGTCCCCACAGTATGATTCTGCCGCCACAATGTTTCCCCGTGGGATTGGTGTGTTTAGGCAGATGTGCTATGCTAATTTTCCACCACACAGCCTTTGACATGTAGACCATAAAGGTCTAACCTGGCCAGCCAGATTGATCATGTGTTGTATTCTACGTTCTGCACATTATGAATTTGGGTCGGCTCCCATTGAATCCGTTTGGGGAAAGGCGGGACATTCAGCAGAACCTGACGAGCTGATTGGCTAAAACCAACCTTTGGTAGGCGGGCACTAGGTGTCGCCTCACCCAATCGTGGTATAAAATAAAAACTTAAGTAGCACACATCATGAGAAACCACAAGAAGGTAAGCTAGTCAAAGCACTTCTTCCTGTTCTTGTTTCAAAGAAGAAATCGTGGATTCCAAACAACAGCAGCTACACGTGTGCATCCTCCTGCGCTGCCATGTTTATTTTGGTTCAGCCGTGGGCTCGTCAGCTCTTGCTTTCATCGCAGCTGGTATGTCTCGCCTTAAACCACAATACTGCAACACGATTGGCCGGAAACGTTTTTGGTTAGGACACAAACGGTTGAAGCCGGAGCGGTACCAGAAGGATTCTCGTGTGTTTGTGAACGCATGAATAGAGCGAGAATTAATCTAGCAGAGTGAATGAAAGTCCATTTCAAACTTCTTCTACGTTACATGGCTTGCACCAAACTTCAAACGAGATGTCTTGTAGAATAAGTTTATACAATGAGTTTTCACTTGTCACTATGCTATGATGTTCAAAGCTTGTGATATTGTATCATAACCTAACCCTGATTTTAAACTCCTCCGCACATTGTTCCTGACCTGCTGTTCTCTAACAAGCCTTCTCAGAACAGCTCTATTTATGTGAAGAATAAATTACAATTAAACTTTCTTTACAAAGTGGATGACCTTATAGGGGTATCACAATAAAAGGGATTTCTCACATTTATTTATTTTTTTAAATCATGAGATTGTCTTCTCTCCACTTTACAATTGTGTGCTACTTTTAGTGTTGGTCTGTCTAAAGTTTGTGGTTGAAATGTGGCACAAACAGAAAAAGTTCAAGAAATCTAAACTTTGCAAGTCACCAACAATTTTTATCTGCCTTTAATATGATTAATATCCTTATCCAAAGAAGTAGTAGAGTTAAAAAATAAAATAAAATTCATATTTCGGCATCTGAATGTTGGACATTGCTGTTATCTGAGAGGTAAAGTGCTTTTCAGTGATACCTGATGGGGCCAAAAAAAGTTTAGAATGGTTTGAGAAAATTCTACTTTTAACTTCACATTAAAAGTTAATTGTTCACTTTTTTTTTTCAAATGTTTTAGACTTAGACAACTTTATTTGTCATTTTGTATGCACAAAGTGTGTACAGAACAAAATTTCGTTTGCATACAGCTTGAAAATAACAGTAAATTGCACTAAATTTCAGGATAAAGTCATTTGTCATTAACACTTTAATATTTAGTCTTTTGTTTTCTATTGTATGGTATCTTTTGAAAAGTTTTAAAAATGGATTGCAGAAGATGTTATGTAAAGGTATTCATAAATTTGGTAATTATTCTGCAAATAAAGTTACAATATGTTCGCTAAATGAAGCTTAACCTGTCAAGTAGAAAATTTGTACAGTTCACATAATCACAAAATACTAAAACTTTGTAAATTTTAAGTGAAGATTATAGAATCAAAGTCAAGATAGTTTGGATGGAAACCTGAAAGTCAAAAAAGTTGTAGGATAATGAGTCGACACAGATAAGGCGCTGCATACAGAATAAATACTTAATTAAACAAACCCAATTAAAAAGGAGTAAAAGGTTGGAGCTTTTTATTTTACTTGTTAACATAAAACCTTCAACTTAAAATCCAGGGAGCAAAGTGCATTTATGTGCGTCATCCTCAATAATACAGTACAAGGAAAAATAGAAATGCAGCTACCAATGTGAGGTTCCACTCTACACTTAATCTAATCTGGCAACTATCACTCAGTCAAAGCTACAGGTTGATCCGTATTTTTCTTTCTTTCAATGCTCAGTGCTGATTTGTTTTCTTTTTTGTACACCATTTTCCATAGACACAAAGCATCTTGTACCAGGCTTCTCCTGCACAGACAATAATGTCAGAGCTACTTGGGCTAAGACGCGTTCCTGGGTCGGGACTCATTGCTCACTGATCCACAGCTCAATATAATCTTGTGGCGTACAGAGATGGGCCGACTGTGCTCTGGGGTTTGCCCGTAGCTGTTTAATTTTCACAGTGGTCATCTTCTTGACATTTTTACTATCTACAGAGCCTAACAAAACAGTGGTGCTTGTAGACAGGTTTCTCAGGTGAGGCCTAACAGTTAATGAATGGTAAATATAGGTCGGACCGTTCTTCTATGGTGAGTCACTGCGCTCTCTTTTAACCCCAAACAGGCCAATTAACTTTAATAATAATAATTATTGACTTGACTTTATATTGTAGTCCCTGTGCTTTGAAAGTGTTCAATGCATTTTGTCTGTTAAAATGTATGTCTTCGAAATCAAATGGTGTAAATCTAATTGGAAAATATAGAAAAGTTGCTATTTAAATGAAGGGTTCAGATTTGTTTGTTTTTTTTGTTTTTTTGTTTTACACATTAGCACAGTGCATGGTTTGGGGACCTTTTAAAAAAAACAACAACACAACAACAAAGAAACCACACGCTATAAATGGCAAGAAGGACTGTGGCTTGTATGTTGACACAGGAGGGCAGTAGTAAACAAGTTTGGCTTAAACTGAGGCGGTAATTCTGGTGTTTATTTTCAAAGTTTATCTGATCAAACTTTGTTTTGTTGTGAATATATTTAATGTTATCTGAGTTAATTATATTGTGCAGTTTAAGTCCCAAATGTTGCTTCAGGTCTTTAAATTTGCAATGAGGAAACTGTTTGTAAGCCCAGTTCAGCGTTATCAATAAATTGGATTATTGAATTAATTCAAATCAAAAGATGTAAGTTGATTTATTATTATTATTATTATTATTATTATTATTATTATTATTATTATTATTATTATTATTATTATTATTATTATTATTATTATTATATATTCATTACACATAAAGAGATATATTTCAGGATATTTTTTATTTATTTATTTATTTTTTTTAGCATTTGAAGAAAAAAATATTTGAATATAATTCATAAAGGATGATTTGTAGAAAATAAATGTTGGCCTATTGAAACATATGTGCACTCAGTGCTTGTTTGGGGCTTGTTTTTGCTTGAATTACTGCATCAGTGCAGTGTGGCCTGGAGGAGAACCTCCAACCTGCCGCTATGCTGAGGTGTTGAGGAACGCCAGGTTGCTTTAATAGTAGCCTTCAGCTTGTCTGCATTGTTTACACTGGTGTATCTTCTCTTCTTCTCGATAAAACACTCCTTACATTTTGTATGTAGTTAATTTCAGGCCAGTTTGTCAAAACTAGTAAGCACCGTGATGCCATGGTCAATAAAGCAGGTATTGCTGCTTTTGGTGTTCAGGTGCCAAGTCCTGCTAACAAAATCAGAACCAAAACGAAGCTTGGCAGCAGAAGGAAGCATGAAGTGTTTTAAGTTCTCCTGTTCTCCTGCACTGACTTCACATTAGAGCTCAACAACTTGCACTATGGGCCTCTACACTCTTTATCCATCCTCTGGGACCGTGATTTCCAAATGAAATGTACTCTCATCTTAAACAAAGCTCTAGACCACGGAGCTACAGTCCAGTAATTTTTCTCCTTACCCCAAGTTAGATGGCTCTGATATTGTCACTGGACCAGGAATTGCTTAACACAAGGAATGTGACAGCTGTAGCTCATGTCCTGGACACATCTGTTTGGGGTGGCTGCAGTTCCAGTCTGTGCTGTGATATAAAAAAAAAATAGTAAATGAGCTTTTCTGTTGCTTTTGCTATCCCCCCCCCCCCCCCCTTCTGCTCAACTTTCCACTGATATTCTGGAATGCAGCACTGTGAGATGCCACGCTCTTATGGCTTTACCCCCTGTTGTCTCTGTCAGTGACTTTCTGTACTAAGAAAGTATTTAGTCTTATCCATAATTATGTAGATAATGAAAAATCCAAACATTCATTCTTTTATTATGCAATATTCTAATAATCTGAGAAACTGGGGCATTTATTTATTTTTAGATGTGAGCCATAATCATTGGAAACAAACTGCAAATACTTGAAACATATCCCTGTGTGCACGTGTAATGAATATATAATATACCAGCAGGGATTTTTTAGCAGGGATTTTTTTTTTATTGAATTACTGAAATAATGAACTTTTCTAGTATAATCTAATAGAGTTTAACAAACTATGCAGTCTAAATGTGTTTCAAGGCAAACTATTGTTTCTTGTAATGAAGGATAAACACATGTCAGTTAACCAACATTCGTTCTAACAACTATAAAGACAACATTCACTGAAGATTTGTTTTTCTGAGCAATGTCTAAAAATATTTAAAATAAGACATTTTAGCATATTTATTTATTTTTTTGCCTACAGTTTCATAGGTTTCCACATAAATTGGGGGGCATAAATTCTCAGCTGAGTTGAACCCACATACATAATCTTGGTAAATAAATGTGTTTATTTCCAGGTGAAATTATTTGACACATATGATCCAGTATCAGCCTCTTTGATATTAATGTTTTGTATTTTTCTTTGCAGACGTGACCAGTCCCAGGGTGGATGAAAGGGTGTGGATTTAATTCGGGATTTTCCAATCTTCGTACGTGGAGTTGGTGATTAATGGCCTACATAAGTACTGTGGTCTGAGTTGTATATTTTTGATTTCACATTGAGGGTGTGTCTGGGCCGCCGCTACCACTACGGCATGCGGGATGGGCCAAACGCGCTCTGATCTCTCGCACAGCGCCGCCACGCCAGGCGGGGCGACGTGGAAACCGAACGGCACGCCTCACCGCCTCAGTATCTCCAGATTCAGGAGCAAAGGGAAGCCAGGGAGCGAGCAGCTGAGCAGGAATCCGATGAAAAACAAAGTGCTGTCCTGCTTTAGGAAGGAGAAAGCGATACTCCAGCCAAACGGAGGAGGATTTAGGTTACGGAACCGAGACCGCCGACCCGGCAGCGCGCCGCGGCCACAGAGCAGGAAAGTTGCCCAGAGACGAGGCTGTTTCGGCAACCGGGGGATATCGCGCAGCCACGGGTTGTTTCGAGCCTTTATCCGGCCCCAGCGATCATGTCGAAGGGGTCCAGCTCACCGTGAACCGAGAGGCGACGGCTGGTGCAGCCGACGCGCCAGGCTCGGAAACACGGAGCCGTGAAGTTAGCGGCGGGGGCTGCGAGGAGCCCGGAGCCGGCGTGCGGGAAGACAATGCCTCGGACCCCCCAGCCAGGGCCATGGAAGATCAGCCAGTGGGGGGAAGCGATCAGAACGGCGTGGTTTCTGGGTTCAGGAGCGCTCCGAGTCTGAAGCCCCGTCTCACCTCCGACCCGGACTCTGAGCGGACTTCGCCCCCGGATCGGGAGCTGACCGGCGGGACGCTGAGCGATCGCGTTAATGGTGAAATGACTAAAACTGAATCCACCCCCGGCGAGCAGAACAGCGGCTGTCTGGATAAGTCTGAAAGCGCACCGCGCCCAGGTCAGAGCCACCGAAGCCCCCCAGCGCAAAGCTTTCCCGGAACGATACCGAAACTGATCATAACTAGAGACCCGAGCCCGACCAGGGGCCCGCCGACCCACCAGACCTCCTGTCTGGATCCTCAGGCCGACGACGAGTCCCCCTGCTCGGACAGCGGCTGCGGTGGGTCCCCTGCTCTGATGCGCTCCCCCAGGAAGCTGTCCAGCTCCTCGTCCATAGGCCTGTCCTCCGCCTCGTCCTTTGAGGAGTCCGAGGACGACTTCACCGGCAGCGACATCGAGTCCAGCCTGTCCCCGGCCCGGTCCCTGTGCAGCGCTGATGGCCCAGGGGTAAGTGTCCCTGCCTTAGCACAACACATGGTCCCTCTGCGCTCTGCAGCTCTGCAAATATGGGGGGTGGGGGGGGGGGATATTGTTTCAAACGATTGCCTTTCTCCTTTTCATAAAACATGTTAGAAACAGGTCTTACTGTCTCAGCTGCCAAATCACCAGGTTGCACAACTTTCCATTACTGCTGAGAGCCTGCGTTAATAGTGTGTAGCTTTGGCAATCTGTCCTTTTTTTTAAAGAAAGCAAGTGCAAACAGAATACTGTGCATAATGCAGCGGTGTGCACTAATGTTTGCTGGCACTGTAATCACAGCAGGTTTCCAAACCTTTGGAGCGTTTACCCAATAACAACAAAACCCAACTCGTCAGTGGGCGCACCTTTCTTAGTCAGGGTTCAACAAATGATTCATGTCAACGTCCAGCAACCTTTATGACCGTAAGGAACATGTTTACCTTTGGTCCAACTGATTTTAAATTTGATTAAACCCACCAAAGCAATATGACTCTTCGACATAGCCTTTTCTTTATTTTATTTTTAGGTTTATTGCATGCTCTTCAACCAGACATTCAAAGTTTGCAGACAATTATGTCCAAAAAGCATGTCATTTTCAACTTTGTGGCAAATTATTTCAGAAAATGGCGTATTCCTTACACTATTAGTGTCGTATTATCCACATATTGCATTAAAATGCCTAAGGGAAGCTGCTAGCATGTTAAAACATTGCGCAATTCTTTACCATCTTTTAGCCAAAATTATTAAGAGCCACATGCGGTTTCCAGAACCTGCCTTCATAAAACAAACTGTTGGAATTCAACCATTAAAGTTGTCCTAACCATTTTGTTACGATTCATTTTGGTAGATTTTAACTTTAGACTAAATTAGTTCAATTCTAACTAATCATTACAATAGTTTTGCTCACCTGGTTTATCCTCTGTGTTTAAAAAGCACAAATAAGAATTAGTTTGTGATTAAAGTAAAAAACACATGTTCAAAACAGTAATAAGACTTTTGAAATCAACTCCGTTAAGGTGCCTACATGTCACATTCTTACTGGCCAACATCTGCTAAGATTTTGCCTTTTTGCGACAACTGCATAAAGGTTTAAAGTTCATCTTGATTGCAGGTTAGCATTTAGCGTTAGCGGTGTTAGTAAGGTAGCAAAAGCTTGTTTCCGATGTAAATTCTTGCTTTGACGGAATTTCTCAACAAGCCTTATGACGATTGTTTGCCTTTTAATTAGCTGAAATCTTCACTGATAGCACGGCCCAGTTAATTATATCCGCTCTCCGCTGGATACCGCACACATTGAATAGAAGCGGGTAACTAAACAAACGTGTTTAAATCGTAATTAAAGAGTCTAGGTTTTATTTTTTGTTTTATATTATTTTTAAAATCAAAATAAAGAGGCTATGCGGTGTGTGCAGAAAATGGCTAATCCTGGCGGTAGTTGTAGTAATGGATGATGGGGGGGCATCTGTGTCTAACTTCAAGCTAAAGACGGCTTATGTTGTCCAGGAGGTTTTGCTACTTCGTTGTTGCAGATACAGGAGCTTTACTGACCTTTTTTATGTTGCTGGTGTATAAAAATAAAAAAACGGCTAGCAAGTAAAGTAATGCAGTGGGGGAAATCTTGGGCGAGTGTCCTTTATTTTAAACTTTACATTTACAAACTAATAAACCATATTAGAATATAAATTATTTTACCCTATAAATTTATATTTTATAGTGTAGGGCAGCTATTTTTTTTAAGTGTTGATTGAAAACAAGGTGTTAGCTCCTCAGGAGTTTCTTGTGGCGTCGTGAGTTGGCGTTTGGTTAAAAATTAAATGGCGTAATAAAAGAGAGTTGAGGTAATTTGTCTCTGATTCTCAGTAGTTAAGCTGCCTCGCTCGTACTACCCAGACAACAACAGATGACTGTAAAACATTTGACTCAAATGGGAGTAAATTGGCTCTCACGGCCAACCCCCACCTCCACCATGGCTCAGGATCACTTGACTTTGATGAGCTCATTTATCCCAGAGATGGCACATTTTTATCTGCTAGTCATGAAGCTACAGCTGCCAGCTCAGCTTCTAAAATAACTTTACTATCTTAATGCATCAAGGAAAAGAAAAATAAACCTACAGAGCCTCATTGTTGGCTGTCATTCAAACATGAGATGTAATTTAAAGTTTCCATCTTGTCAAGTTGTGTTTATCTCCTTTGCCTGACGACAGGAAGCTTTGATGCTCTGTTGATCAAACATCTTTGGAATGTGTTAAAAGCAGGAATGCCTCCGCTAGCAATGGCTTCTCGGCGCTCATCTTCCTGTAGGCACAGGATTCTTGAATATTCCAGCACTTCCATGTGGTTGAAGGATATGTAAGAGGTAGAGGCTATGCTTATTTCTTTATATAACCTGCAGTCATTTTCCCACAAAGGGCGGTTCACAGTCGTAGTCGGGGTGTTGGTTTCCTTCTTTTACCGAGCTTGCTGTTGGATTTGTGTTCAAATTATTTTGAAAGTCTAAGTCTGTGGTCGTGCTTTGCCTCCTATATAGATCAGTGTGTTTTCAACTAGGAAAAAAAACAGATTAAAAAGGAGTCGGGTTGCTGGGACTTTAACTGGGAGTATCAGATCTACACAACCATCAGAATAAGGTCAGAGCTATTGTCTGTCATTGTTTTCTTCTTATAAATTAATTAGCTTTTTTATCTATTTTTACAAAATTTTAACTAGCAGAGAACTAAGATGAAAACAAAAAGATTTCGCATTTATCATTTGCAGACTTTAAGTTGAGTGAATACGCTTTATAAAATAAACAAATGGACAGTTTTGAGTTTATTTATTGAGATGTTGAAGGGGGCCTCAGTTTTCTCTGAATATCCCACCTGTTGCTGCACACTGTCAGTCAGCTGGCTACACTTTCTTTCCTTGCTTAAAACAAGTTGAAATCCCCTTCCACTTTCAGTAGATGTTTTTTGTTGTTTTTTTTTCCAATATATTTTTGTCAAAAACAAAATGAGGGAAATTACATAATACTTTTATGTAAATGCATCAAATAATCGAAACCGGTAAACCGCGGTATTTTTACTGAAGGTTGGCAGACTAGTCTTACTAGTTCTAATAATAGTCTGCATGCATACTCATTGTTAGAATGACTAAAGTTTCTGTTTGTTTTCTTGGGGTGTGTTTCTGATAAAATCTTCAGCCTTTACTGGACCCCATAGTTACATCTGCAATTTTATTTTTTTTTTTGTTGTTTTTGTACCTTCGAGAAAACACAAAATGATTAGTTTAAAAAAAGTTCTGCAAATGATCACAAAACCTATTGCGATGAGTTTCCGCTTTGCACGGCTTTATTGAAACAAAAGTTTCAGCTGGCTAATTGGAGTGAAGTAACAGGAACGTCGTGCAAAATTCACGTTTCTACATTATCCAATCTTTTTTTTTTTTTTTTTTTTTATCCCCTGCCAGTCACAGCAATGGCTTCCACGGGTCAAACAGCAGTCTGAATTTCCAGGCTTTTAATGGTTAAAACCAGGAAGTGAGCAACCCAAGGAGCTGCAGCCTCGCTGCTGAAACAAACAGGATGATACTGGCTTGTGGTTTGCGATAAGTGCGTCTGTTAATCGGCTCGTTCGCCGTTCTGCTACAGCTAAGTTAAAGCACCGTGGTTCCTAGTCGTTGCTATATATAAGGTGTGTGTTGGTTTAATGTCTGTCCTGTGAACTCCCAGGTCAGACCCTATTTCTACATCTTTGTGCTCACTGTGACATGTGAGGATGCTTGCTCACTAGCTTGCAGCTCAGCCGTCTTGCGTTCAGAGTCGCGTGTTCGTGTGTCATGGAAAATTGGGCTGAAGGCTGAGCCTGTTGCCAGGCGACATCTTTGCCATATATGGTTCTCTCTTTTTTTTTTTTTTTTCTCCTTTGCTTGTTTTTTTTTTTTCTTTCTGTCTTTCGTAGACAGTATCTACTCTGTCCCTGACATTTGAATGTAATGAGATGCAAATTCCTTCGTATAATCATCGCAACATTAAGTGTGTCATTGTATATTGTTATCAGATTATTCCAGTATGGGACACTACTTTGTTCTCCCGTTCCTAACAAAAGTTTCATATTTTCCACTGATACAACAAATTGTGCCGTGGAACAAAAGAAGCGTAGAAAAATCACGGTGAGCTGGCAAAAAAAAAAAAAAACCTAAACTGAAGATGTAACGAAGCCTGGAAATCGTTGCCTACACACGAGGATTATTCCTATTTATGATTAAGTCATGAGCCGCGTTGCAGACTTGCCTGTCCCACGCAGGACTCCCACGGCTGTTCTACACAAAATCCACGTTGCAAAGTTACACAAAGAGATTGAGAGCGTGCCTCATTGGCAGCCGATTAACTCTGAGATGCTTTGTCGGCGTGAGGGGTCCGAGGCGAATGGGCCGAAGACGGAAAGCCAAACCATACAGGACTATGATGATAGTTGTTCACAAAACAATAGTTTGAAATGATGAATGACGAAAAAAATCTATATCATACAACGCGGTAAATAAGGCTGGTCAATTAAATTGATTTAATCGATTAATTTGAAATTGCAATTTATGAAAATTACATTTTTGGAAATTATTATTATTTTTTTGTTTTGTTTTTGCCAGTTCACTGCTTGGGTTTCCATGACATTTGGCGCTATATCGCTCCCGAAAGGGGGAGTTGTTTTGGTAATGGCATGCGAGGTTTAATATGTGGTTCATAAAATATGTTGTTAAAAGTTAGTTTGAAGTTACACGAGTGAAGTGAAGCCAGTTCTTAGATGTATTCTCAAAACTGGCTGCGTTAAAACACTAGCAGCAAACGTTTTGTGTTATTCTTGTTTCCAGTGGCGGGCCTGCCATCATGCTTTACAAGCATGTTTCACACCTTGAATTCAGGTCAACTCCCGGACCAGCTGAGAGTGAAATAAAAGCAAGTTTTTAAAAATAATTGATGCAATTTGTTTTTATGAAATGAAAGGGAGGGGGAAAAAAATTGATTTTATCGGGTTCAGTATAATAAAATCTAGGACTTTATTTTCAAGCCGTATGGCCCAGCACCAGCGTTAAATGTGCATCCCTCTGGTGTAGCGGGCTTAGTCTGTCTCTTTAAGTCAGGGTTGTGTCAGGAAGGGCATCCGGCATAAAATGTCTGCCAAGTCTGTGGGCAAGTTGTAGTGACTGGTTCTGGTGAACCCCTGAAGAGTGGAGCAGCCAAAATGACGTATTTTCTTACAATGCATTAAATATACAACACTGTAGTCCTCAACTAACGTGTCACTAGTTAGATCTGATGTGACACGGCAGACTGCTTCATTTTGGGGTCAGTGGTCCAAACGCTTGCTGCTGGTCTAGCTGGAGATTCAAATTTAAAGAGATACTGAGCGACTGGGCTGTAAAGAGGTTTTGGAAATTGTGTGTGTGGGTTTCTTTTTTCTTTTATCTTTTTTTTTTTTTTTTTTTTTTTTTTTTTAAATGCGATTTATATGGCAAATGCAATTGTGCAACCCTATTTCACACAATTGCTATTCACTTTTTTGAGACCAGAAATGTTTCCAAATTTGCATGTCTCCTAAGGAGGGGGCAAACTTTGTAGCTTTAATAAGCTTCAGCAACAGGTGGGGTAGGGGGAATGGTGTGCTGTAGATGGTTAGTCTGACACTATTTCCTGGGATTTCATTAAAAAGACTTTGAACCCTTCCACTCATAAAGTGTCTAGGTTACACCTATGAAGTCTCCAGAGATATTAAGTGGCAAAGTTGATGACTCGTCAGCTTTTGAGCTGGATCATAAACGTGGAAAGGTGATAATTTGTTGGAGGTTGTTACGCAAGATGTTCAGGGAACATGACATAGTCAGAAAAAGAAACGAGACGCCAATGAAAAACTTTGAGAACGTCTGTATGTTTGCTCTCTGGTGAAGGGTTTTGTGCTGCCGGGGCGTCTCCTGTAGCTCCAGAAACCTGAACACAGCCGAGCTGCGAGAAGACCGAAGATTTCAAGTGGAGGGAAGGGGATGTGGTTTCTGAAACGCTCGAAGACGGGAGCTCTAACAGTACCTTCGTTTGAGCACATGCCGTCCCTGCTGTAGCTCACGATAGTTGTCTGACTGGTTCTTCTTTGTGTCTGTACGCACACGCTCACACACACCTCCATGCTTTAGTGAGGAACACGCCGTCTTAGACAAAAGAAAAGCACAGGGATCCCATCCAGGTCCTGTTGGCCCTACCCCCCACGCTGTCCTGACGGCCCTGTGTCTGCCATTAGATTGGCTCAGTGTGGGGCTCAAGATAAAGCCCCGTGGGGGGGGATTAGAGGATAAGAGGAAGGAAGAAGAGAGCCCATTGTGTGGAGCGCTGTAGCTTCAGGGGGACAGGATGAAGGATGCGATGAAGGCAGAACCGACAGGATCGGTTGAAGCAAGCAGATGGTTGAGAAAGTAGGGGAACAGGGTTGGGCCGCGGGTCAGCCGACGGGCACGCTCACTGACGGCAACAAGAGGGCAAACCGTTGAGAAAGTTTAAAAAAGGTGTGGAAACCGGACGGATTGTGAATGGAGATGTCTCAAAGAGGTTTATAAGCAACGCGGAGTCATCGCCAAGTCAGATCGTTATGCAACACTCTCACAGCCTGACTGAAGCCCTCTAACGGGATAGCAGCAGCGCATTAGCGAGAAACCCGAGAGTCCATTTGGTCAAAGTGGGTTCAAGTTTTCAGTTTCCAGTCCGGGGCTCTCAGGCCGTCAGCGAGGCAGGCGGCAAATGGGAGCGCTTGTTGGTTGTGGAGATGGCGCGCTGCTGGTGCAGAGCCCCCTGCGTTGGGCTCGTTCTCGCTTCGCCTCGGGAGCCGCCTGCGTCTTGGCCGTCGTCTGCCTCCTCCTGAGCCATCGCTCTGTCCGCCAGGTAAGAAACGCATCCAGACTGCGGAGTTCGGCGCCATTTCCGCCGCAGACTGGGAAAACGTGTTCGCGGGCACCGAGGAGATGCGAGAGCCGATTACATAACAGGCGTTTCGATTTGCGGTGTGACTAATAGATCAGAAATCCTGCTGATGGATATCTGTCTGTCACTCACATCGGCGTTATAACCCTGCTAGACCAGCCATAGGAACAGCATATCAGCTCTTTAGTTTAGAAACACAATCACTAATTATCCATAATTAGACTTTAAGTCCTCTTACGACAAATTGTGTTGTTGAAACCTTTTTTTTTTCTATAACAAAAGCTACAAAAAGGCCATTGATGTGGTCCATTGGGACTTCTTGGTGCGTCTCAGTGAATTAGAACATCATCAAAAAGGTTATTTATTCTAGTTCTTCAGACAAAAATAATTATTCTTATGCGTATTAACCGAGCGATGTATTTTAACGGAGCTCTGCGTTAGACGTCACGGGTTACATAAAAGGGAAAGTGGAGACGGCAGTGGGGGGAAATGTGACCTCAGCGTTTAAAACGCACGTGGGATGGAGACGCAGCTGAGCTTATTCCCTTTAAGTGAAAGAGAGCAAGCTTTGTGTTCACGACTGCAGGCATTCATCATCACTTCCTTTTTAGAAGCTCTCGCCTGTCCATCAGAACATGTTTTTTTTTTTTTTTTCTGGCGGCGCCCGGTTAATTTAAGGAGGCAAAGCCGACCTCACAGCGGAGCACGTCGAATTGTCGGCAGGAAGGAATTAGAGACGGTAAGAGGAGAAGCCGGAGCTGAGAGTATCTGCTTCACCTTCCTGTCCTGTCGGCTTTCATCGGCCCCTGAGGTCTTTTCCAGGTCAATTCAAGCCCCGCTAGCATAAAGGAACAAAACCAACCCGGGGCCCGCAGAAGAGATGTGTAAACACAATTTGCGTTTACACCCGCCGGTCCAGCAGGTTAAATTTAGATCTTGATGTTTCCGACACAAATGTCCACCTGTGTGGAATAAACGCAGTGCGTTCAGCAGCTTCAAAACATTCCCCGGTTTTAAATGTACACGCAAACATTAAAGATTGTAGACAAAACATGGAAGATCAAGAGCTAAAAAGTGTTTTTCCCCAGATTAGAGATGTACCCAAAGAATAAACAGACCTTGAAGGCTTTTGGTATTCAGGGAATCTGGCCTAATAAGGTGAAAATGTCCAAAGAAGGAGGCAAAGCAGAGATGACCGGCTAAAGGGACGGGTCAGATGCTCCGGGGGTCGTTTAGTTGGTGTGTTTTAGCTTAGGGCCACGGCGTTTCAGTCCTTTCATGTTCCTTCATGTCAATAGAAAAGGAGCATTCACACTTATAAGGCATAACGTTATGACCACAGAGAGGCAAAGGGAGGCAGCGAGTGAACATCTTGTCCTCACAAGGGCAGGAAAAATGGGTGTTGGAATGAGAACAAGCCAGTGTGACGACTGGGTCGGATCTTCAAAACGGCGGCTCTTGTGTCGGGGTCCTGGTCTGCAGTTCTCTGTATCTGTCAAAACAGGTTTAATGAAGTAACAGAACCAGACTCTGGGTCATGCAGATCCAAGGTTAATCCATGCAGGTAGGGAGCAAATGGCTGATTTCTTAGAAAAGGGTCAGAGTATGCGTTTCATAGCTGTGTGGTTTGGCTCATCCGCAAAACAGAACCGGTTTCAAACTACGACGCACAAAAATAATATCTGGATACTTTTAGGCTGAATGCTGATTCATAATATTTATCTCGACATTCTCGGTTTTTTTCTTCTCATAAATTCATTATGAAAAGGCGTCTCTGAATCAAAGCTTTACCCTAAATGTCTCTCAGGCACATTTTTAACAAACCGCTGGAGATAAATATGAGAAACGGCTGAAAAAAATAACCTACTGGAATACAAGTATAATTATAATGGAACATAGACCATCTCGATATAAATCATATATTCTCTTATCTAAAAAAATAAATAAATCACAATATTTTTAAAATACCGATATATTGCCCACCCTTAATCATGTGCTTTATAGGAACATCGGGGCTTACGTTCCCTCTGTTCAGGACTTCAGGATCTAAGGTCAGGAAAAGGGAACGTCTCTGCAGACCCCACACATCCTGTTGCTAACAGGGCTGCAGGTCATGCGGTAACGAACCTCAGACTGGAAATTAACCCGGGTCAGCCGCGTCGAGGACTAAGTCCTCCGTACGTGGGTTGTGCTCTCTACCCCTGCGTCATTGGAGCACACCCCCAACAATGCTGTTATTGTCAGGTTTGGTAGAAATATTGTGCGGTTTGCAACTTAAGCAGTTATTGGTTTTTTTTCTTCTTCCCATTTCCTGAAAAGTTACATTTTTGGAGATCCAAGATTTCTGTCGTTCAGCAGCAAAGAGAAAAGAAATTCCTCCACCACCACGGGGTATAACTCCAAAGAAATCACAGGTTGTGATAGGGTTATGATAAATAACCCCTAATTATCCTACAAAGAAAACCACACAAACACAAATTTAGACTTTTCTATAGAAGAGGGTAGAGGAAAAACCCAAACGGAGAACTTCACTCCCTGACAGTCTGGGATCATCTGCACCGAGCTACCTCTGTCTTTCTGCCTTTATTGTCGGACATCAAAGAAGGGACAGGAGGATTCACCAGTTTACAACATGGGGGTTGAAAAACAAAGAAGGGAGCAAGTTTTATTGGGGGTGGTGATCAGTCACCTGCAAAACTCACAGCTGGATAAGGCAAGGCATTCCTTATCTGGGAGAACCATTTGTTCTCCCTGTCTGAAGTTAAAAACAACAGAACACCCCTGAAGGCCAACTCTTAAAACAAACCAAATGCCTGTAACTTAATAAAAATAAAATGATTACATTCACATTTCTCTAACAGGTTGAGGAATAAACAGGTGTTTAAACACTGTTTATTCACAGCAACACATCAAAATATAGAGGAGTCGGTGCGTTCACCTATTCTGTACAACAGACCATCGCATTTGTTGTTATTTTCTCTCCGGTGATGTTCGGGTATGATGTATGGTATGTGGTTCGATTAGTGAAACATGTCCTCGCTGGAAGGAGGAATTTCTGACAAAATTCTGCAGACCACGTCGCAGGTTTAGTGTAACTTTTAGTTTCACCACGTTGCTGTTTTTGACGCTAAAGGTGACGGAGGTTACAGTCACCGTGTGCTGCAACGGCGACGGCCTTATCTTTCCGTCTTAATTTTAACACTTTAATTTGCATTTACTGTCGGATGCTCAAGCCCTCATTTACTTATTTAGGTCCAGGTGCAAAAAGAAAATGCAATAAAATTATTCTGTACTTGACGCAGAAAAATAAAAGCTACTTTATGCATTTTGTTATTTTAGGTTTTGTTTTTTATAACCTACAGGTGATGAGACCAGACTATCATTCGAGCACTTAAACTGTAATTATGTTGAAAATAACAAAAATGTTCAGAATGTAATAAGTATCAAAGAAAAATTTAGAAATGATGGTTTTCTTGTATTTTATTTTTGATTCTGTTCCTTTTTTTTATTTTTTTACTATTATCTAAGGTCATGGAGACTCTAAATACTTAAGTACACGCTAAGCCTCCTTTCGTGTTTAATATCTTTTGTTTTTTGATTACCTCATTATTTCATCTTATATAAAACTCTGTCACATGGCAAAAACGAAACTAAAAATAAGTAAAAAGGTCTTGAAATTTGTGTATTTGTCCTTAATTTGAGCAGGCAAATTGGATGATCTGCCAATGGAATAAGATTTTTGCTCTTGAAATAGGAACAACTCCTCTTCTTTGTCTTATTTCAAATGCAGTATATCTATTTATCTTATTTAATGGGTCAAAATACTCATTCCATTGGCAGATTATCTTGTTTACCTGCTCAGTTCCAGACAAATGCACTCATTTCAAGGAGATTTTAGTTATTTTTAGTTCTGTTTCTGCAGTGCAAGCCTGAAAAGTGCTGATTGATTGAATAAACAAACATTTCTGGTCCTTGCATAAAATGCATATTCAAATCTTATACAAAAATCTTTCAAATGTATTAATTTATTAACTTCTTATTTGCTGTGAAAACTGAAGACAAAACTGAATAAAACCATGACAGTAAAAACTTGAACTCTAGCAGTTTAACACATCGTAGGGCCGAGCTTCAGCTCAACAGATTCTTTTTCCCTCCTGTTTATTAGAACTGTCAAACTGTTATTATACAAAATACGATTGCATAAACTCCAATAAATCTCGTGTTCTTCCTTTGGATAAGAGCGGGCCTCTAGTTGCTGTTTTGCACGTGTTTATGCTGCGAGTCTGTTTTTCTTTAATGTGACGGCGCTTGAGGGAAGCAGCTGGCGTAAGAATGCAGGACGACTAATCACAGAAACCGTGCTGTAATAAAACCTAAAGTACTTTATGATCATAACGGACTGGCCCTGAAGTTTATTGCTCACCTGCGCTGACTAAGTTGTTTGTTTTACGTCCTTTTTTTTAATTGGGGTTTAGGTTTAATCGCTGACACGCAGTCGTCACCGATGAGCCGAGTGGGAAATGTTTGCTCCGCTTGTGCTTCAGTGGCATTGTGCAACGCGTCGAAGAGCACATTCCTGTCAGGAACCGTGTGTCTGGTTGTGCGTTAACGCGCACACACACTCGATCGACGCACGTCTGGTTCACCTCAAGCGACTTGCGTCAACGCTCCTGTTGCGCGCTGTCCTCGGTTTCATGTTGCCCAACACAGATAAACGTTACACACACACACACTTTCAGACAGTGGGGTTGTGTTTTACGGCGCGGCAGTGGTGGGTTTGGTAAATGTTTTATGAATGGGATTCGTCATGCGGGTTGTGCACCTGGCCTTGCTTTTACAGGGGAGGGTTTGTCCAGTGTCTGCTGATGTGTGTGTGTGTGTGCGCACACGCGGGCCGTGCTTTTTCTTTAATCAGTAATCGTTCCTTGTGGCCTTCGCTTGCCTCGGTGTTTTGTGAGACCACTGAACGGCACCTGTAGATCAGTCTGGGTCTCAGATTTGTTGTTTCTGCGCCTGTTTTTCCTAACAGTGGTATGAAATGTCTTTGTTTTCAGAATAGATCCTGGTCCAAGGTGAAGAGCATGGTGCACTGGACTCCTCTGGCCTTTGCGCTGCAGAATCGCCACTCCTGGGTGCAGCTGGCTGGCCATGCAGGTATGCATATTTCTCATGCTTTTTGCCTAGAGCCAGAAGATAAGATTGATACCGCCATCATATCTGTTTAGTAGACAAATCTACCGCCGCTGAGTGCAGCTCAGCTGAAAAAGAAACTTGGAAACGGGGCAAGCAGTTCGCCTGTCTGTGTCCAAAGGTGACAAAACCGGCCAAACAGCCTCTCTGCCCCGGATAGGCGCCTCGGTTTACACACAAAATACAAAACGTCTTTTAACGCTAAGAAGAAAATGGTGTCAATCCTCTTTTTTTTTTTTTTACTGCAGACAGGCACGTAACCCGAAATGTCAAGATGTTCCTCTAATCAACACTTTGTCTGTCTGTCGAAGGCAACTTCCAGGCCAGAGACGGCGGCCGCCTGATGAAGCGATACTGCGAGTGTGAGGAGCAGTGCCTGAAGAAGCTGATGACGGACAGCCTGCGGCCGTATGTGCCGGGGTACTATGGTGTGGTGCAGAAGGACGAGCAGGATTATAACCTCATGGACGACCTGCTGAATGACTTTGAATCGCCGTCCATCATGGACTGCAAGATGGGCAGCAGGTGAGGATTTACGGCACGGGGGAGAAAATTGTTTTACAGCCTCCCCTCTACTGGCAAGGGATATTTTATTAAACCTCATTTGTGTGTTCGGATTTGAATATGAATACAGTAAGATTAAAGCAGTTTGCAGCTTACAGTGTGAATACTTTTCCAAAACACTGTTGAAGTTTTTGTTTTCCCACATTTTGTCACATTTTGTTCTTTGGTTTTTAATGACAGACCAACACAAAGCTGTGTTCATAATAAAGTATGAAAATGACTCGCTTGTCATAATTCCTTGCCAATAATAATCTAGAAAGAGCAGCAGCTCTTTGCATTCAGCCCCCTTTTACTTCGATGAGCCTAAATAAAAAGTAAAATTGAGTCCACTTTCTTTTCCCACGCTGATTTTTGTCATGTCAGTGAAGCGCTGTGCTGCAGATCTCTGACTCTTTCACTCCACCCTATTACCCTGAAAAAAAAAAAACTGAAATAAAATCCAGTTGCTCTGGGTAGATGAGGTAAAACCGACACCGCATCCCGGCATCGTCATGCTGTGGAGATGCTTAGCAGGGACGCTGAAGCTGGCCAGAGTTGATGGGAAGATAAATGTTGCTTAAATGCAGAACAACCTGTTAGAGACGGCAAAAGATTAGAGGCTGAAGAGGAGGTTCAACTTCTAGCAGGACAGCGACCCTAAACTTACATCCTAAAGTGATTTAGACTAAAGCAACTTCACGTTAGAATGTTTTAGACCTGCATCCGACTGACAATGTGCGGTAAGACTCGAAAATTAATGTTCAGATGCTCTTTTCCCAAGCTGTCTGGGCTTGAGAATGCACAAACATTTCAGACTTTAGATGTGTAATACCAGTAGAGACGCAGTGCAGAAGACCTGCAGCGGTGATGTGAAAGGTGCCTCTGTACAGTATTGGGGCTAAATACTGATGCATGCCGCACTTTTCAGATTTTTATTTCCAAAAGAGCAGACACGTTTTTTTTTTTTTAAATGCATTATAGATTTACAAAATATGATCCCTGGGGACATCACAACTTTTGCAAGAGACTGTAGTTTAAGTGGTGGTGATGAAAAGGAAATAAGGTCAGAACTAAAATATGTCGGTACCCTTTAAGCCCGGTGGGCTCACATGTGAGACAAGTGAGACAGGTATTCAAACTCCGCCTCTAAACAATGTGAAACAGATTTTTTTCTTAATCGGCTCACAAGAGGAGACTAATGGTTACAAAACAAGCCCCCAATGTTTTTTTTCCTCAAATACTAAATGTTTTATAGCTATTTAAACATGCCTGGTTAGGTTTAAATGTCCTCTAAACAAAATGCTAAACACATTTATACCAGCTCAAGCCATCCATGTCTGGTATCACGTGAAACCAGAAAAACGCTGTATTTCAAGTTTTTTAAAGCTTCTCTTTGTAACACCATATCTGTTGACATTTCCGTGCACAATCGAGCTTATAATTAGGCTCTATGCATCGATTTGCGCATTATTGTTTTGATGCCATGCACAACGGTACATTTTGAAGGTATGAGGGGTAAATGTTTGACCATAGACGATTTTAAAAGCATACGAAGCCCTACAATAGAAATCAGCACTTTTTATTTGACCAGACTTTGTTTTATGAGGCGAAAAACACATTTGGCCCGGTTTCCTTGGGTTTTCAAAATGGTTTTCTTGTTGTTTTGTAAGGTTTGTTTAGAAAATTCTTATTATTTTATGTCTTAAACAAGTCACAAAAGTTAGCGTTTCTACTTCATAACTATGGAGCTGTGCTTGATTTATATCATGCATGTAATTTCAGGAGGAAATTGCACCTAAAACGCTTTGGGGCTTAACAAGGTTTACCTTCTCATTTCAGGACCTATTTGGAAGAGGAGCTGCTGAAAGCAAGAGAGCGACCCCGTCTGCGAAAAGACATGTATGATAAAATGGTTTCCGTGGACCCGGCGGCCCCCACGGAGGAGGAGCGGGCTCAGCAGGGCGTCCTGAAACCTCGGTACATGCAGTGGAGAGAGACGCTGAGCTCCACCGCTACGCTCGGCTTCCGCATCGAGGGCATTAAGGTCAGCGCTCTCTCTGAACACCCGTCGCTATTATCGTCTCTGACTGTTGGCGTCAGAGTTACTCTCAGAGTGAATAGTGTTAGCAACGTGTTTTTACAAGTAAACAAAAGAGTGGGAGCGGATTCCTTCTTGACAAGATAAAGTGTAGTGGGAATGGAAAATGGTGTTTAGACACTGTTTGAAGAGGACTGTTTGTTCTTTTTGAAAAATAAATCCGATGCAGCTTATCAGAGCGGAAAAATATTTTATTTGCATACCTCAGAGGCAAATTAAATACATGCCGGGTTTTTTTTTTTTTGTTTGTTTTTCCAGTCCTCTAACCTTTGAGAAGTTGGCTGTAAATACTTTAAGTCATGTTACTTCTTGAGCAAATCTTCCACTAAGTGGGGAGCTGGAGAGACAAATGAAGCCAATGAGATAAAATTACACTCAGGATTGCTGCTGTAAGCACAGCATCTTTGTCATCTTAACTCTGACTCTTCCGTATAAATGTACATTCAGCTAAACCTAAATTTGTAGAGCGGTATCAAACAAAATATGATGAGAGATGGAGAAAGCTTGCCAGGATGGTGCCATGGGCCTCTTTACCTTCTTCATCTTTCTTTTTCTTTTTTTTTATCAAATTCTCAACCAATCTGGGCTTTCCTGTCGTTTTTCGCTGCTCAAGGCTGAATCCCATTTCTCCGGGTTATCTGGGCTGCTGCCGTTTCCCTCCCCTGTCCCTTAGCAATTCACTGAGGAAGTGGTTAAAATATTCCCCCTCCTTCATGAAGTATGTTGACTAATTTGTGTTACGCAAACCAGTGATGCTTTTTATGTACGGTTCACTTTTGGTTTGTAAGCACTTATTAATGCTGCTGCACAAAACGGTTCAGTGCATTTTTTTTACAATATAATGCCAAATGTGCCCTATTGATAAAATCCATGTTAACGTTTCAGCTTCTAGTTGCTTCATAACAATAAGGAGTTAAACTCCGGTTCCACTTTGCGCTCGATCAAGACAATTTAGTACAAATACACAAAAACGGAAAATTGACGTATGTATGCATACAAGTTTCTACGAAAGAGGAAGATCGGTGCAGATGTGCTTGGTAACGATCTGAACACTATCTAGCGTTTATCAGATCGACAGCCTGGGGGAGGACGTCGTCTCTGTGGCGGCTGCTTGTTGCAGACGGCGCTCTGTAGCGCTGCCCTGAACCTCTGAACAGTTTGTGTCCAGGATGTGTGGGATCAGCGGCCATTTTCCTGACCCTTGACCTGTTAAACTTCAGGAGTGTCACAGGCGGGTCCGCCGCGGTGCAGACATTGGTGTACAGTGAGAGAAGAGTAGCATGGCGACGAAGGGGGCCTGATTCCATAATCTGCTGACCTGTTTGCTTATTAAGCTCCTGGTACGGAGTGCAGCAGGGGGCGTGTGATGTTCAGATGCTCCTACAGTCGCTCAGAGGATTTCATGGCCACAGACGGCAGGGCGCCAGGTCTGTGGCCATTTAACGCCATGATGCTGCGTTTGTTGGTGACCGGGACGATGGTGAAGCGTTTGAAGCACAAGGAAACCTAACATCCGAGTGGAGATACCAACAGAAATGTGTTGTCTTCACTATTTTATTGTTAAAGAACAGCTCATTTAGTAGCATTTTTACTTTAATAGCACGTTTATTTCCCACTACCCCTGTACCACACCTGCCCCCAAAAATATATTTTTTTAAAGCCTATAAGGCCCTTTGTAGTCCAACTGTTTTTAATATTTACTTTTAGTTTCCATTTTCCCATGTTTTATTTTGTTTAAATTTTTCTACATTTTATTCCAACTTGCTTTAATTCTGCTTCTATTTTCCTATGTTTTAATCATGTAAAGCATTTTGTGTTGTCCTTGTGCTGAAATGTGCTACACAAATAACTTTGCCTTGCCTCAGTTGGGGCACATTACCAATCAGAAACCTAGTGTTAGGGTTAAATGGCATTCAGCTTTGTGTCATTACACCAGGGTTTCTGTAGGGTCCAATTTGTCCACTCTAGGTCTGAAATTACATTTGGGTTACATTTTACATTCTTTTATTTAATGCTTCTTCCATCCAAATGTTTATCGTTTATTTATTACACAATAAGCTTAAGTTATTTACATGAACACAACTTATGGATTAGTATTTTGTTTTCATACACATTCCTCTTTTTTATTGTGGTTTAATATTTACTCTGAAACTTAATCCATTGTTTGAAGTAGATTGATCAAATGTCCCCACCCGCCCCGTCAGTTATTTAATGAGTAAAGGGTGAAAAATCGTTTATCCCAACTCTTTGGGTAACTGTCTAGCTCACGAAACTTGGACAAGACTAAACCCAAAGTCCCTTATCTGTCTTCCAACAGAAAGCCGACGGGACGTGCAACACCAGCTTCAAGAAGACGAAGCACAGAGAGCAGGTGATGAAGGCCTTGGATGACTTTGTTGACGGCAACGTTCACATCCTGGTATGTAGCCAAATAAATCTACTGCTGTTCAAACTAAACTAATTAAACTACCATGAGGGGAAAAAAAACTGTGTTTTTAAAATAATTTGTAAAGGAAAGTGAAGAGTTCAATGAGAAGGTGAATATAAAAATACTGCTGTTAGCTTTGCACTGAAACTAGCATGGCTGAATCCACTTCTTAATTACGGTTTAAAATAAATATACCGTTGTTAAAGAAATAATATCTTTATTATAAATGTTAAACTAAAGGCACATGAGACTGTTTTGCTGTTCATTTATCTCATGGTTCTGTAGGGCAGAACATTATGAATTTATTAGGTCAGTGGTTCTAGCCCACCAGAGTCAGTGGGCGGGGCTACGGGTAGCCAATGGGTTTGGGCTGAAGTTGCTGTGGAGGTCAGCCAATCAACCGTTGGCGTCGGATTAAAAAGCCAAAGTTATTTCATGTACTGAAATGGAAATAGATGTGGCGTGCTTTGGTGGTGCAGTGGTTAGCGTGCACGACGCGCCTTAGCCGTCGACGCAGCTGACGCAGGTTCAACTCCGACATGTCGTCTATTGTCGCATGTCTCTCTTCCTCTCTCTCGTACCCTCTTTCCTGTCAGCAGACTGTACAAAAAACATGCCACTAGTGCCGTTAAAAACCTAAACAATTAAAAAAATAAAATTAAAAAAATAGATGGGTTTACCTTATAACATTAGATGTTTTTTTTTTTTTACTGTAAAATTCTGCATTTGACACATTGAAATAATTATGAACCCATTTTTTCTTTTTATCTAAAGGTCTATTTCTAATGTATTTTATATTTGTTTACCTTGTTGCACATCTGCCGCTCCATAGCAACCAGCTAGCCTGTTTGTCCAGTTCAAATAAATGCTCCTTATGAAGGAAGTATGCCGTTTAATTAATTATCTCAGGCTATTAGTCGGAACAAGTAGCAGTTTGGCAGCTTATGGTGAATTATAACACACTGCTGCTTGCGTCATGTTTGTTACCAAACAGCGGTTATACTCGGATGTGTTCATAATTATACGAAGCTTCAGATTTGGTCCAACAGGAGAGACGAGAACAAGGAGCTACTTCCTGTTTCTCTTCTCACACTCCGGTTCTTTTTGTTTTGATCTCGTAGAAACTTTACCTGCAGCGGCTGGAAGAACTGTGCTCTGCTCTGGAGAAGTCGCACTTCTTCAAGACACACGAGGTGAGACGCGCTTTTTTTTCCTCTTTGCGCCTGTAAAGCCTGTCGTGGGCCGGCTGTGTTTTTCTGACCAGCGCCGCTCACCCGTCTCACCGCGGTCCTTCTGTCGCAGGTCGTGGGCAGCTCCCTCCTGTTTGTGCACGACGCGTCTGGAAAGGCCAGCGTCTGGATGATCGACTTTGGCAAGACGGTCCCTCTGCCGCCCCCCATGACGCTGGACCACAGGACGCCCTGGGTGGAGGGCAACCGGGAGGACGGCTACCTGTGGGGACTGGACAACCTCATAGACATCCTCACCAGCATGCTGCCTCAGACGCCTTGTGAGGGAGACAGAAACTCGGAGGAGGCGTGATGTGAACGGGCGCCGGTTTTCATCTTTTTTTTTTATTGCTGCCACCATCGCAGTGTGGTAATCCTTGCATGTCAACGCATGTGAAAGAGGGGAAACTAAAGCAAGGACACTGTGGACCGTGCCTGATGACTTTTTTTTTTATTTGCATTATGAGTTTTGGGGCGGGGCGGGCGTCACCTGAACACAACCAAAAGGTCGAGGAGCATACAAGACTAAATATCTAAATATTCTCTCGTTGACTTACTGTCTGAGAATATACTAATTAAAAGGTGGATATTTCCTCACAGTATCTCTCGCCCGCTCCTCAACAGCACCCTCTGCTGGATTTTGTTGCACACAGCAAGTTGTCTTACATCCTTGAACTCTCGAAGTGCATAGGAACGATTTATTTTTTCTCTTTTTTATTTTTAATTGATGGACCACTTTTGATGTTTAAGCACACAGCAACACTAAAAACACTGGTGAGACCAAGTGTTAACTAACTCAGTATGTAAATAGCTTAATTTAATCTTTTTATTTTTTTGGCCTCGGGATAACCTTATTTGTAAAGTTTCTGTGCCTAACATTTTTTTTATATATAAATATATAAAACTGATCATTCCAGTGCAAAGGACTCTCCCCAAAGAGTTGACCCAAGTATGAACTGACTTGCATCTAATCTCCAAGTTTTGCCTTTTATCAGAAATGGTTTTATTTTGTAGTTTTTCTACGATACAATGCAGTGATTTTATTTTTTTTTTATTTTTTATTTTTATTTCTTCTGTTTTTAGTTTTTAATGTACAGTAAGAAGCTTGAGCTACGTTTCTTTGGAAATTGTTGCACTGTGGATCCTCAAAAAGCAATCGAACAAAACGAGCAGTGCCTCTCTCTCTCTGTGAAGTGCTTGGTTTACAGTTGGACATGAATTTGATTTTCTCTAATCAGCTTTGCTTTGGGGTTTTTTTTTTACCGCAAACTGGTGGCGTAAAGGGTGAAATGTAACTAGAGGTAAGACTGTTTGAGGTTTTTAGAGACTTTGCAAGAACAAAAGACTGGAATAATCTTAGTCCAGCTAAGGTTAAAGAATTAATAAAATAAACTTTGGGACCTTTTAGACCTGGGGATATTGCTGTAAGCCACATCTGGGTACACTAAACTGTATAATCGTGGGCCTGATATTAGTATTCAGCACACAGCTTGCAAGGAAACAACGCTGTAAGATACCATAGCAGTGCTAATGCTCACGTTTGTTCCTTCTTTACCGGGTTTTTAAATTGACCTGTGACTGGCAGCTCTGTTCGAGTGTTTGTGTGCAATTCCTCATCTTGGTACAAAATAAATGAGACTTTGGCACTGCGTAAATCTAACGCAATGAAATTAAAAATAAATTAGGCAAATCAGATTATTTTTTTTTTGTTAATCCCCGAATTGTTAACATACCAGGTGGAAAAGGAGTATTAATGTTTACAAAGTATTATCAGCCCACAAATTGTATTTGTAATGTGGGGAAATAATCAGGTTCTCAAACTGGGTGCTGCTTTCCAAGAAAGAAAACTGGATATGAACCATGTGTTTTTTTTTTTTTTGTTTTTTTTTTTCTTTTTTAAAAGCAGTTCGTTAAACAAAGATGGTTGGAAATTGTTAATTAACCCCTGCTTTGTCCATGTTATGGATTGCAATAAACTAAAAAATAAGAGCTTTAAGAGTTTTGTTTGCTTTTGTCAGAGCAGCTCTAAGCTCAACACAGGACAAAATACATTAAAGCATTCTTTTATTAAAAAAATTTTTTTTTTTCCAAACGTATCAAATTGTTTTTTGCACTAAGTGGAGAAAATTAACCAGGAAGCATGATGGGAAGGACCAAAAGTGCCACAATTCATAAATAAATGTTAAACATTTATCTTTGATTCTGATATAATTGTCATTAAATAAAACATTTAAATGATTCAATAAATTAAAATGTGGAAGGATTGAATACATGACTCGGTGGGCAGGGCTAACGCTGTTACAGACGAGGTGATTGGTCAGCAGTTAAAACCACTGAACGTTAACCAAACTCTGTTTATTTGAAGTAAGGCACAGTCAAAATACATAAATGAAATATTTAAAACATTTTTTTTTAGGTATTCAGCCCATAAAAAGGAGAAATAAATTGTTTTAAAACATCAAATTTAAATATTTATTTGTAAAAACATGTATTTGTTGGATTGTGGCCCTTTTGGCTCTGGACAAAAGGAAGCCTGCTTCTTCTGGGAAGCATTCATCGATGCTAACGTTGCATCAGGACAGTTCAGGAGGACGCTCCACCAGATGAAGCTGTGGTTCTGAGCCGCGTCACTTTGGTTCCTGCTCCTCAGTCCTTGTGTGGAGCAGAACCGCCTGTCCTGCGAGCCCGACCTCCACTCCTCCTTCAGGAACCACGTACCGGACCCCGTCGCTGGCTCTCACAGGGTCCATCACCCTCAGCTGCCCGTTGCTCTGGGCGACGCTGTCCAAACTCCACAGCTGGTAGCGCAGGCTCTTACCCTGCTTGGTGAGGATGTAAACCTCTGTGGCGCTGTCAACGGGACAAGGGAGGTGGTTGCCGCTGGTGACGTAGAGCCAGGGCAGCGTGGGACTGGGCTGAGCGTGCTCGTCGTTTACACTCCCCCGGTCCAAGCCGAGAAGCACACCTGCAATCAATGGATACGGTCTGGGTTTATGGCATAGACCATAGACATTATATACGTAGACGCGTGGTTGGGCGGGTTCTGCCTATGCTGCGATGCGTCAGAGCGTCCGCCATCTTAAATGTGGCAAATCTGCAGTTACTCAGTCACTTAAACAGTATCAGAGGGACTTTAATCTCTGAATATACTTTGTATTCGTAGTATTTTTATTTTTGTAATATTACAAGTTTATTTTCGTATCCCTTTAGCTTCAGTCTCCTGAATTTATTCTTAAAGAATAAAAATATTTAAAATAATCAAACCTGGCCCCATTACTCCAGGAGTGAAATGATTCTGCAAACTGTGACTATTCTGGAAATGTTCCCACTTAATTCTCATGATATGACGTTTTTCTCATAACATTACCACTTTTGTTTTGTAATTTATTTTTCAAATAAATAGCTGTGTGATTTTTCTTTATATTTTCTTTATATTTTATATATATATATATATATATATATATATATATATATATATATATATATATATATATATATATATATATATATACACAAAATCACAGCTATTTATTTGGCTTATTTAAAATACTTGAAAATCTATATATGCACATCTATGTCTAAATACAATAGTCTGTACTGTATGCAGACTTAAAACCTTTAAAATAAATGGTCTTGCACAGCTTTTTTTCTAGTGTTACCACTCTGCAGCTTTAGTGTGTCCAGTTTTGCAACATGGTGCAGCCTTAGTTTATAGAAGGCAGATACAAGTAGTGAAATCAGCCAGAATACATTTCCATGCAGCACAGGAATGAGGCATCTTCTCTGATCCACGTTCACAATAACAGAACTCAACTTTTTTCTGCCACATACAATATGGCGGTGACATAGACGTGCGAACCTGCGCCCAACGACGCGTCTACATATATGATGTCTGTGGTTTATGGTTCAGTAAGGTAGCTTAAACACCAAAATGAACAGTGAAGCGATTTAAATCTAAATTACCTTACAGAAAAGTATTATGTTTCAATTCTTGCTGCAGGTTTAGGTCTCTACTTTGATTTATTGTAATCTAAACTACTCCATTATAGCTTTGGCTGTACGTTCGGGGTCATTGTCCCGCTTAAAAGCGATCTCAAGTGTTTCACAGCCTCAAAGTGGGTTTTTTCCCACTCTTCCCCTGGATTTGGATCGTCCATCTTCCCTTTAACACGGACCAGCTTGGCTGTCGTCGCTGGAGAAAGAACCACGTTTCACTCTGGGGACGGTGTGTTCAAGGTGACGTGCGGTTTTAGTTTTCTGCCTCAAAGCGTTGTGCCTGTCTGCCATTACGTTTAATTTTGGTCTACTTTGACCAGAGTATCGAGGATTTACCATGGGAGATTAGAGATAAATTCTTTTTGAATTGAAAAAGCTTCCTGGAGAGAAAGCGAAACGTCTTCAACTACGGAAAACAAGTCCAGTTGCTTTGTTTTTTTACTTTTTTTGGAATGACCATGACCTGGATGACTGAGAATCTTCACCAGCATATTAGAGAAAAAGCAGATAAATGCCAACACCCGTTCATTATTTACTATTTCTGCGTGTCTGTTAAATTAAATGTAAAAATGTATTGACGTTTGTAGTTTAAATTATGTAGGAACTTAAGTATAAAAACTTTCGCAACAACGCCGATCAGAAACTACTGATGAGTCATCTGGTTTCGTAAAACGTTTTATTTCTGTAAAATGGAAACTAATACTATCCTTAAAATCTGGAAAGTCTATTAAACTGTAAAAAAATGAAAAGTGGTTGTATTATTTTATGTTATTAAGGAGATCCTGACCTCAGACTGAAGGAACCCGTCAGACTCTGACATTAAACCAAATCCACTTCGTGAAAGCTTGTGCCGAACTTTCCAGTCTGCGTTTCTTTTAAAAAGAGCCGACCGACCGATCAGGTCTTACCCGAAGCGACGGCCCAGTGCGCCCTGTGACCGTCGCGCTGGCACGGCTCATGGTTGAAGTCCTCATCATACCTGCAGATAGGGTCAAGGAGCTGCACGCTGCGGGTAACACAGGAAATGCAGTGTTTGGTTTTGTTGGCGCTGCAGGATACGGGATGAGAACAGGCTGTCCGCTCCACAGGTGTTTGATGATGGCTGCCGCGTTTCCGCCGCTCAAACCTCCCGACAGCAGCTCGGCCTTACAGGCGCAGAGCTCTCCCGCCAACAGGGCCATGTTGTGCGCTGGCGAAAGAGGGAAATTAATAGGAACAAAATGGAAGCAACACATTATAACCCATAGTTTAGACTCCTGTTAAACAAGCGTTTACAAAAATCTGATTTCATGGAAAAAATTTTTTATTAGAACCGATTTCTGCAAAATACATTTAAATGAAAAACTGGTTTAGCGACAGCAGCCAGAGAAACTGACCCAGTACTGCAGAAACGTTTACTCCACCTGGCCACACAAAAGTAATCACACGCCTTCAAATAGTTTACATTTTGTTACAAGCACAGCATCGCATTTTTAAACCAGTGCGACAGGTTTTTCAGTTTATAAAGTAATGTAATGAGTTAGAGCTCATTACATTACCTTATTGTTTTTTTTTGTAAGGAGTTACTTTGCTTTGTTCATGCTTACAGAGCTTTGATAGCCAGAAGCAAAGGTGTAATTAGTTGTGAAGTGAAAGGAAAACGATGCATGTTACGAATATAAATCTTAAAAAGCGGCGCCTTGAATTTCATTAACCTACGTGAATCCGGCACAGCCACCTTTTGTCAGGACTAGCAGCTTTGCAACATGAAGCTGACACTTTTGCCCATTCTTCATTGCAAAAATACATCTTCATCTCTGGATGCTTAACCAGGAGACCTTCTAGGGGTTCGCTGTGTCTCAGACAAGCCCTGAGGCGAACTGCAACCAGGACTTACTTCTTGGCACTCTTAAAGACTGGATTTTTGGAAATCCGAACTTAATAGCTGCCCTCTCAACGGATCCCCACACCTGAGCTGTAGATCTCTGCAGCTCCAGAGTTATCTTGTGTATCTCGGCTGCTTTTCTCGTTAATGCCATCTCTCCCTGTGCTGTTGGTTTAGGTCAGGGGCCATTTTTGCCCTCTGTCCAGCTAAACAAATTTTGTTTCTAGCCACAAAAGTTTTTATAGTATACTATAGGAAATTTTAGATTTTTTTAATTAAGATCAGCAGTTTTTATTATTTAGCAAACAGTATGTTTATATTCAGGTTTAATGCATTTTCTTCAATTGGACATTTGATTTTCATAGCAAATGGCATCAAAATGATGGAAAAGCAAGTCGTTTGCAACCTATTGACAAAAAGATACTTCATTTATCTATAGTAAAATATTCTATACACCATTAGTTTCTTTCTTTCTGGAAATGTTATGCATATATTGCAGAACTAAATGCATCCTAAAGCTAGCAATTTTAAATCACCTTCACATTTAGAAACACTGACCAATTTTTTTCCCTCCGCATTTTTGGTCTAAGTTTTTAAGAGTCAAAGGTGTAAAGAGCCACGGGTTGCAGACCCCTGCTTTAGGTGGACTGCCATACTTTAGCGGGTTTGTAGCTGTCATACCGGGTAATTGTTTGCAGTATTGGGTGAAGTACAGAATATCAGAGCAAAGGGGTGATTCTACACTTTCCAAGTAATCACTACCTTGTATTGGCCAACCGCACATGAAATACAATGAAGTTTGTGCTTTTAACGGGGCAAAATGGGAAATAGTTCAAGGAGTTTGAATACTTTAGCACAAAACATCACAGAAACCCAATATAAAAAAAACCAGCAACAGAGATCGTAATGAGCTGGAGCTTAGTGGTAAACACAGAAACTCAAAATGAAATGCACTTAAAATGGAAACAAGATCCTCAGAAAAGAAGGTTTTATGACCAAAATGTCAATTTAACACAATATCTGAGGGAGTGCAAACGGTTATCAAGTAAAATGATTACCAACAACTTTAGGAAAAGTAAATGAGGTTTAAAATGCTCTGAAACACTGATATTACCTGAAAACATCTCCCCCTGGGCAGTGTAGCCCCTTCTCACTGCGGTCTGAACCACCGCCTCCATGTCGACAGTCAGCTGTGGCCGTCGCAGGTGAGCAGCCATCCACAGAGCCACCAAACCACACCTGAAATATAAATACTCTTACCGCATGGAGAACGACTCACGTTTTATGACTCATATGTAAAACCATTCATGATGGTGGAAACAAAACAAAAAAATGGCACCTTTGTGTTTAGTAACAGAGGAACAGGCACTGCATCACAGACTGCTCTGTAAGATCAAGGCTTTAAAGCGGAAAACCACAGTTTGGTGACTTACTGGGGGCCGTCTTGGATGAGGGAAGGCACGTACGCGTTTACTAGTAACCACTGCAGATCCTGCCTGAAACTGAGAATAAAACACAAAAGCGCTGCATCAAATAAAAGGAAATTACTTTGATAGTAGTCCCACGTGGCTTTTCTTTTCAGAATATTTAAATAAAAATTTGAATTTTCTTTCTTTGCTGAAATGTTTTACAGTGTAAAAACCCAGGCTTCCATTTGTCTCTAAAAACTGCAATTATCAAAGCACTGCTGAAAAAGAACAATTTGGACAAACTACTACTCCAGACCTACAGGTCCATCTCAAACCTCCCCTTTATCAGTAAGATTGAAAAAGCTGTGTTTCAACAGTTAAATACATTAAAAGAAAAAAATCAATGCATGGATGTGGCAAAATGTTCTTCAACTGAATAAAAACAAAACTGAAGTAATCACTTTTGACCAATAGAGGAGAGATCAAAAGTTAGCACACAGCTTCAGTCGCTTCAGCTTGTAGGTGTAGTGATGGACTCAGACCTGAACCTCCGAATGCATCTAAAGAAAATTAAAAAAGTCAGCTTTCTATCACCTGAGGAACATTTCCAGGATTAAAGGACTAATGTCTCAGCAGGATCTGGAAAAACTAATCCATGCGTTTATATTTAGTCGAATAGATTACTGCAACGGTGTTTTCACAGGACTGCCTAAAAAGTGGATCAGACAGCTACAGCTGATCCAGAACGCTGCTGCCCGCGTCCTCACTAAGACTAAGAAAGTAGAGAACATCACCCCAGTTCTAAAGTCCTTACACTGGCTCCCTGTATCTCAGAGAATAGACTTTAAAATACTTCTGTTAGTCTATAAATCCCTGAATGGCTTAGCACCTAAATACATCACAGACTTGTTATCAGTGTATCAACCCTCCAGACCACTCAGGTCTTCTGGCTCCAGCCTTCTCTGCATACCTAGAACCAGAACTAAACAAGGAGAAGCAGCATTCAGCTCCTATGCTCCAATTATCTGGAACAAACTTCCAGATAATTGTAAAAGTGCAGAAAGCCTGAGTTCCTTTAAATCAAGGTTATCTTGTCTTATGTCTTGACCTGCTGCTACTATTCCACTGCAATGTACTTTCCTCTGTAATGTTTTCCTTTCTTATGTTCTGTTCACATACAACACTTTGAATTGTCTTGTTACTGAAATGTTCTCCACAAATAAACTTGCCTTGCCTTCCAACAATAAAACGGAAAGTTGGCTTTGTGTAAACGTTGCATGAATAAACTCCTTTAACAGCTGAGGATCAGGTTACACTCAGGGCCGGCCCGAAGCAGAAGCAAACTAAGCGGCCCCAATTTTTGTTTTTATTTTTTACAATTAAATAACTTAAACAGGTGATATAAATGAATGATGATGAAATAATTTATTTAATATGTTTTGTGACAATTTGTATTCAGAAGTTTTAATAAAAGATTGAAGTATTTTAAGTATCGTTTATTTATTTATTTTATATTAACACATAACCTCACTGTATTCGTTTATAATATTCGCTATAACATTATAGCGTGACATTTGTATCAATAATCTTGTAGCAAAGGTGATTCTGCGTGGTGGGAGGGGGGGCCCCCAAATCAAATTCTGCTTAGGGCCCCCAAGAGGCTCGGGCCAGCACTGGTTACACTCAATAAGTTTCCCTCCCTAATCGGCTGCAGCTCCTTCAAAGTTAGTTCTGACCTCTTGGCTGCTTCTCTGATTATTTTTCTCAATGCGTGCCTTGTTGGTTTATATGAAGGGTTTTATCGTATAACCCAATCCTGCTTAAAGGTTCTCCACAGCGTTCTTTCCAAAGTAGCTGCTGTGTTCCTTGGTCTGGGCCTCATGGCTTCTTCTCTGATTAATTTTCTTCTTGCTCAGCCTGCCAGTCTTTGAGGGCAGCCATGTCTTGCTTAGTTTACAGTCGTGCCACACTCTGCACAGAGCCAGTTGTTCTCCTTGAACCGTCTGTTCCTTGCTTTTCATGACGCCGTTTGTTCACTAATGTGCTCTACCAAACCTACTGAGGCCTCTGGAGAAAACTTGGATTCATAATGACGTTAAATTACACACAGATGGGCTCTGTTTACTGATCAGTCACCTCTGCAGGCAGATGGTTGCACAGAACTTTATATGTAGAGTCATCAAAGTAAAGGGGATGCATGTAAATGCATGTCATAAATAGCAGATTTTCATTTTTAAAATGTTTAAAACCATCAAATACTTTCATTCCACTTAACAATTCCTTATTCTGAAATAAAAAAACTCTCCTGCAGTCTTTTGCCAATATTTTTTGATGTTCTTTGTCTTCATTTTTTATATTACCTTTCTTTCTGGTGGTACAATTATGTCTCTCTCTTTTGTCTTTTTTTTTTTTTTTTTTTTTTTACTTGAAGCCTTGCAAAGTAACTTCGCTCAAATGTATTTTGTGAATGCGCAGCTCAAAGTCCTGTCATATTGTTGTTGATTTGTCTATGAACAAGCAAAGTGAAAATAAGCTCTTTCCTCTTTTTTGTGTTTATATCCTTGGTCACGATACTTGACCGCAAGTTGTGAAAAGCTAGATAAAATACTAAGGATTGTAGCGGTAGTTTGACAAAATGTAATAAAATACCTTGACAGGACACATACGTGGTGGCATCTCGAGTGAAATGACAGTGCAGCTGCAGGAGCATCCGACGCTCAGTCAAAAACTCACTTCAGAGTCACATAGAGAGTATTTATGAGCCTGGGTAATTGGTTTATACTGAGAGGGACACACAGATGTTGTCATGTCACCCTACTACACCCTAAATGCAGGTAAACTGGTGCAATACAACAGCTGGGCCTCATGTGTACCCAGAACATGACCCTAATGACACTCTAATTGGTCCTTATATGTGTGTCAGTGAGGGTACTCACAGCTGACACGTCCTTTCATCACAGAAGCCTATTTGCACTCAGTTCTCTAGATTTCTGTGACAGTGAGTGACAAAGTATCTTGACTGCACTCTTGACGTGTCTCGATCTCTTTTATCATCTCTCTCATGACCTGTTTCAGATCAGACCAGTAGCATCTGGGGGTTCTGCTTGTCCTGGGTAAATCTCACCAGCTCTCCCTCTGCCTGAGCAGCAGGCAGGCCTCGGTGTGATCCCCCTCCACAGGAACCCTGCTGCTGGCTATGGTCTGGTACAGCTTCTTCTTAGCACCTGAGGCTGCTGCTGGAGGAGGAGGAGGAGGAAGTGGAGGAGGAGGAGGAGGAGGAGGAAGTGGCATCTTCAGCCTCTCCACCTAAACAGAGAGAGAGAAAAAAGCTCAGCTAAGCAACTTTTGCTTCACTTTGCAGAAGCTGAGGACGATCACTACGAGCCTACAAACACACGTCTATTCTAAAAGCCATTTAAGTAGGAATAACGCCAGAAATGTTGTTCTGCAACGACAAACGAACCGGTAGTAGTTACACTGACTTCAGACTGTCAAAGCGAGCTGGCTCTCACCGGTGACATGCCCATATTTGACTACATTCGCTGCCGGTTTCAGTCTTCTTCGTGTTTAACGGCGGTTTTGTAAACAACGTTTGGGCGCATTACCGCCACCACCTGGACTGGAGTGTGAATGGGGACACACAACTTCCTGTATAATAAATAAATAAATAAATAAATAAATAAATAAATAAATAAATAAATAAATAAATAAATAAATAAGGTGCGCGACAGCTAAGGTTCAATAAGGTTTCACTAAGGTACGGGCATATGATTTTTGTTTTCATGGAAAGAATACAAATACAGGCAAAGGACTGGCACTTAATCTAACTATAATATTTGGCAAATTTCATATTCACAAATGTAACTTTTCATCATCTTTTTTTTTTTTTTTACAGTTTTGGTGAAGGAAATTGAACTGTATTTATATACGATCTCCAAGAGTAGAAAAAAGCAGTTAAAACATATGAATGTTGTAGGTCATTGCATTAATGTCTGTAATGTCTGCTTTGTTATTTTTTTTAAATGTTTTATTTTTGTACCAACATATTTATTGGAGAAGCTTATACCCCTGGCACACTACATATTTCATATTTGTTCCCTGTTCTTTCTTTGTACTTGTAAACAAAGATGTTCACCAAGGAAATATGTTTCTTACCATAGAAGAAGTCTCTTAGAGAAGAGACGAAACTTTTCATCGTGTTTTTTTTTTTTTTTTTTTACAGTTTTGGTGAAGGAAATTTAACTATATTTATATACTATCTCCAAGAGTACAAAAAAGCAGTTAAAACATATGAATGTTGTAGTTCATTGCATATTGTTAGATTATAATGTCTGTAATGTCTGCTTTGTTATTTTTGATTTTTGTACCAATGTATTTATTGGAGAAGCTTATACCCCTGGCACACTTCATATTTCATGTTTTATTTTTGTTCCCTGTTCTTTCTTTGTACTTGTAAACAAAGATGCTCATCAAGGAAATGTGTCTCTTAGACACAAGAAGTCTCTTAGAGAAGAGACGAAACGTTTCAACGTTCAAAAAGGTTCCAGATTTCTAAACTTGCAAACATTTGAATTGTACTTGATTAAGCATCGTTTGACCAATTATGGCAAGGATTTACATACCCTGTTTCGTACTGCTTAAGGGTCATGTATTGCATGTTTGAAGTTTTTATTCAGGGACAATGTAGTGAAAAACAAGCTCTAATAGAGCAAAGATACAATACACCACATAATATGTAATATTATTAATTATTTGATTATGAAACTTTAATTAAATATGAATTAACTATTTTATGGAATGGAACATAAAACAGATTTTTTTGAAGGATTAGGAATGTGTTCAGATGTACGTATTTTGATGTATGAGATTTTTTTGAGTGACATCTATTGATGGTCAACTTTTAATCTGGACGCAAATTAGAAATGAGAAGCAACTTTTAACCAACAACTTTAGAGACCACGCTCTGTTAGCACATAAATATCCCTGGATGATAGCGTTAAATGTAATACCAGTGTGGTAACACCTACACACACACACACACACACACACACATACATATATATATATATATATATATATATATATATATATATATATATATATATATATATATATATATATATATATATATATATATATATATATAAGAGAATAGCATTCACTTATACCAGAAAACATTGTGTTTAGTCTTCAAATTAGATAATAACAGTGATTAACTGACCTTCCTCTTTCAAAATGTAATATTATTTCCCCATGTGACAGATGTGTGTTATTACAACCTCACAGATTTTATACAAACAACTAAATTCTACATTTCCCATCAACATCAAATGCAGCCACCAATACAGTATGATAGGTAATTTAAAAGGTCTGGATGTGACACAGAGCTTTAACTATTGTTCTGTTGATAGAGAAGTGGAGAATGTGACCCACTTCAACATGTTCTTGGGGCAGAATTAATTTCTTTCTTTACCAGAATGGACACTGAATAAGCATTCAGTGTACTCCACATATTGTATTGAAATATGTAGAGTACACTGAATAAGCATTCAGTGTACTCTACATATTGTATAGAAATATGTAGAGTACATGTATATGTAGAGAAAAATAAATCAATTGTATCATAATGCTTAATTGATTTATTTTTTTATGAGTTTTTGAAACTCCAACTCAGTGTCTTCAAATTGTAAAATAGTGAACAACACAATTGCAGCATGCCACGCCCTTTTCAGCATAGCACCGGCCCAGAAGGCATCAGTAACGTTTTCTCTAATTTAAAATACACCCTTCCAAGCAGGTGACAGATCCTTTGTATTAGAGTAGCTGGACGTGAGATAGTGTTACTCAGATTAGCCCGAAGAGAAAGAACTAGATCAATCAATCAATCAATCAATCAATCAATCAATCAATCAAATGCTTATTTGTCAATTACAATTTGCATTGCAATCGAAAAATCAGTTCCAGTACAACCGTCCGTCACATACACTTAAACAAACAAACATTTTGGGGGGAAACGATTGACTGAGGCCTTGCGTTGCAAAGGAACGCAGCCAGATGGAACACTGAGAAAAGACTAGCAGCAAAAACTAAACATTTATAAAAAGATACGGAATATTTTTATTTCATGATGTTTTGTCTGTCGAATAAAAGTAACTTTTAATTTCAATTCAATTCAATTCAATTCAATTTTATTTATATAGCGCCAATTCATGAAACATGTCATCTCGAGGCACTTTACAAAGTCATAATCAATCATATTATACAGATTGGTCAAAAATTTCAGAGTGCAACACCAAGAAAGCCCAGCAGAGGATGTACTTCCTGCGGCAGCTGAAGAAATTCAACCTGCCAAGGAAAATGATGGTGCAATTCTACTCCTCCATCATTGAGTCCACCCTCACCTCCTCCATCACCATCTGGTATGCTGGTGCATTGTAAGCAGAAGCTTGTAAGTCCGTTCAGGACTTACAAGCTTCTGCGTTACATTAACGCACAGTTTACTGAGTCTACATAGCTTCCGTGTGTATATCCTTTTACTTCTTATTTTACTGTATGCTTATTTTTTGTCTGCACCACCAATACCAAGCAGAAACCAAATTGGTTGTAATGTATGTTTCAATGTATGTTTCAATGACAATAAAGATGATATTACTATTATTACTATTACTTAAAAAGAGACACGTCTAAAAGTTAATATTATGATAGTCCATGTTAATAATAACAACACAAGAGCTTCTTTTTTGGATAACTGATTGCAAAAAAAAAAACGGTTTAGGTTCCACATGTTGCTATTATCGCCCCTAGCAACAGTTACCAGGTTACGGCTGCGATCATGTGATGACGGAATTCTTTTTGTGGCTCAGTCTGTGACATCAGGTTCCGCCCGTCATAAACTACTGACTTTATTTCTACACAGAAGTCCTCTTATTATTACAGACTCGCTTCAGAGAAGACGGATTGCCCCGTCAGTCAGTCAAGGGAATTGTCCTAAATTTCCCCACCGCATACAACGCCCTCGACCAAGTATGGCCAGGAAGCAGGAGGAAACAAAATCAAAACATCTCCACAGGGAATTTGTCAGTGACCTTCTGTGGAAAGTGATCGAAAAGGTCGAAGACGAATCAAACAAGCAACATGTCAGAGAAACCTTTAGGGGTGCCCACCGTCTACTTTTAGATAAGATTTTGGAAAAAACTAAGACATTTGATTTGAATGTCGTTTCAGAAATTGCAGATGAGCTCTCCGAAGAAATCTTTCGAAGCATCAGTCAAGGTAATACCAAAATTAGCAGGGAGTTGTATTTAATTACATTACTTTTGTACCAAAGCAGGTGTTGTGCAATTGTGTCACAATTCAAGCGTCACCTAGAAAAACCATTTCAAAACCCCATCTGTCTGTGTAATTTTCTCTCATGTCTTGGAACATCCAACAAATATGTTGACCCTGAGGTATATTACGAAACCTTTTCCAAGCACATGGACTCTGATGTGACAAGACCAGTGAAGGTTGACACAAGTGAGAGGAAAAGACGGGGAACACAGAAACAACGCAAACAAATAATAAGAAACATTTTTGAGAGCCTAATCCTAAAAGCCGAAGAGCACAGTTTCCTAACTCACAGCCCAGACAAATGGAACCATGCCTTCAGTGCAGTCTTTCCAGTAGTCTGGGATGAAATCAAGGATATGGATTTTGTCATCTTCCCAAAGATGGAAGAAAAACTCAGCTCAGACATCTTTGACCTTCTGTGTGGAAACGAAATTCTCCTAGAGCTCAATCTTTTCTATTTGATGAGCAAAGCCCACCCAATGGTTGTTAAAAAGATTATCAGTTGTTTTAAAATGACCCTTTCACATCCCAGAAAAGTTCATTTCAACGATGCATGGCATATACGTGTTTGGAAGGCCACCAAAAAGTGGTTTAGATCTACTTCAATAAATTCTATACTTGCATACTCAAAAGTCGCTGAGCCTGAGCCACCAACCCCAAAAGCTCAACCGGAGACAACTGGATCCCCCAAAGCTGTCGGGGGACATAAAACCTCAGAGTTGTTACAGGAAACGTTCCCAGAACCTGAACCGGCATCCCTTGAACCTGTGGAGTGTGTAGAAGCTGTTTACCCCTGGCGTTTGAACAAAGTGTCGAATAAACAAGCTGAAACTGTGGTTAGTTACACTCCAGTTGTCATACATGTGAGTCCTTGTAATCCTACTTTTGAAAAAAGATCTGGAGGTATTACCAAAAATGAAATCTTAAATTTTAATCAGTAAAAGGAAAAAGTACTATCATATTTTTATAAGGATAAGGGCTGCACAGTGACGCACTTGATAACACTGGTGCCTTGCAGCAAGGATAGTTGTGGGTTCAAATCCTTGCCTGTGCTGCGTATTGCATGTTGTCCCCATGCCAGTGTGGGTTCTCACCAGGTACTCTGGCTTCCTCCCACAGACCAAAACCATGCTTGTTATTTTAGTCTTTGTGTTTAAAGTTAGATTAGTCATTTACTGGTCTATACCTGTGTTTTTATTTATTTATTTATTTTTTTTATTTAAAAGGGACAGTGCATATTCATGAACATTTAAATGTAAATATGGCCAAATTAGCCTGAAGGCTACTTTACATCTGTAGCCCCTGGAAAGTCAATAAGAAAAAAGCAAGAAAACACCAAACAATCAGACACTAGATAGAAAACAGTCAATCAATCAATCAATCAATCAATCAATCAATCAATCAATCAATCAATCAATCAATCAATCAATCAATCAATCAATAAAAAACAGTGGAACATCATCAACACAGCACATGATAAGGATAATCTGACATTAGTGATCACAGATCTGGTTCCCTTTGAGCCATCTTTTACAATTGGTTTTAAATTAACAGAATGTAGTAGAGTCTCTCATAACAGTTGGGATGTTATTCCAATTTTCTGTACCCTTGACTGATAACACCTGTTGACTAAATGGTGTGCATCTGTGAGGTATTACACAGTCACCTCTAGTAGATGCTCTAGTTACCTTTCCACTAGTGCTGGATTTTTAGCTTAATAAACTCTCCCAGAGGTGGTTCAGCGAGTCCATTTAAACCCTGAAATATTGAACAGGCAATTTAAAATTTTCTAAAAATGTCAAAGCTAAGAATACTTTATTTTTGGAGAATGAGACAATAGTGAAAGGACATAGGTTTTCTATTGAATACTTTTAAAGCTGGGCTGCCCAGTGGTTAACACTGCTGCCATGTAGCAAGAAGGTCCAGGGTTCAAGTCCTACCCTTGCCTGGGTCTTTCTGCATGGAGTTTGCATGTTCTCCCTGTGTATGCATTAGTTCTCTCCAGGTACTCCGGCTTCCTCCCACAGTCCAAAAACATAAAACTGTTAGATTAACTGGCCTCTCTAAATTCTCTTTAGGTGCGTGTGAGAATGGTTGTTTGTCCTGTTTGTCTCTGTGTTGCCCTGTGATAGACTGGCGACCTGACCAGGGTGTACCTCACCTCTCACCCATTGACAGCTGGAGATAGGCACAAGCACCCCTCGCAACCCCACAGGAGATAGACGTGTTAGAAAATGGATGGATGGACTTTTAAAGCCTTTTTGAATAGTGATTTTATTGTTTTTAAGGTTGTCAAGTTTGTCAGTGATCAGTAATACAGTATTCAAAATGCGAACAAATCATACAATGAAGAAAGATTTTGGCAGCATTTTCAGACAATGATAACCTGATTTGTCTGAAGTTATGAATATTAAAATGAACAATTCTAGATATATTTTTTACACGTTTTTTTTTTTAAGATAAAGTAGAGTCCAAGGTAACGCCAAGATATTCAAATGTATGTACAAACTGGAGCTCTTCTCCTTTCAACAAGACCTGCACATAAGACTACATTTAATATGATTTAAATCTCCATAGACAACTCTCCATAGACAAGTTTCGGCGCTGGTTAGACATTTTTCATTGACAGCAACTGAAAGTAAACTTTTAACACGTCACAGGTACGTTTGTCGCATGATATTGCGTAGGGCAACCTTGAAACAGTGGAGCATGTAATTATGTATTGTAAGAAATATGAAGAAGAAAGAAGGAATTTGATTAGAAAGCTTACTAGGAAGAAAGTTACATTTGACGTGGTGGGTATTCTGCAGAAAAATTAAAAAAATGAATTTTATCAATATTTATTTAAATATTTAATAATTACAGGAATAATTAGGAGGATTTAGTATTTATAGATTAATATTATAGATATAGATATATAAATATAAAATATAATACTCCTCACCAGTTGGTGGCGGTAATGCACACCGAAAAGATGTTTGCCAACCGCCAATAAACTCAACACGAAGAAGAAATAGGACAACCCCGGCCGTTTCGGTATTACCGCGAGAAGAGGAAACGTGATCTGGGAAGGCCGGGACTTTCATTCATTTTCGAGGTGAGTAGCTACTCACTTAACTAACAGTTAAAGCGCATTTAAGGCATCAGTGCTTGACCGCACTAGATATTTATAGACTCGTGTTTGGTTGTTGGGTATTTAGGGTGACATTAGAAAGAAATGTTGGATTTAATTTCATTTATTGTGCTGAAAGTGTCGACCTAGCTTAAAGAGCTAACAGGCTATCACGCCGATTGACTGTTGCTAACCTTTGTTAGCCTCGTGTCTTCGTTGAGTCTCGGGTTGATACTGAGCTTTTGTTTTATCCAGGTGACCACAATTAGCTCGGAAGATGACCACCCCAGAGGTTCGTCCGAATCACACCATCTACATCAACAACCTGAACGAGAAAATCAAGAAGGATGGTGAGTTTGTGTCTCGCCGACTGTTAAACAGCAGCTAAAGGCTCATTTGATGCAAACTTGTGTCCTACTTTGTTTTCTCCTGTCCGCGCAGAGCTGAAAAAGTCGCTTTATGCCATCTTCTCCCAGTTTGGGCAAATTTTGGACATCTTGGTAGCACGAAACTTGAAGATGAAGGGCCAGGCCTTTGTTATTTTTAAGGAGATCAACAGCGCCTCCAACGCCTTGAGGTCCATGCAGGGATTTCCTTTCTACGATAAGCCCATGGTAGGTTAACTAAACACGCTAAATATCAGCAAATATCTCCACATCTGTTTAAGATTATTTCAACCAATATTGTTTCCTTAAGTTGTCTGCTGAAAGAATGTAAAGAATGTAAAGAAAGGCATTTTGCTTCTATTTGTTTGAAAACCCTTTTGCTCCAAATGGACATATTGCTTCTGATCTTCAGAATGTCGATTAGGTAAACTACAGATAAAACTACAGAACAACACGATAGCTTGTTGGTTCATGCTTTCATGTAACTGAATACAACAAGATGAGAAAAAAAAAAACACACAGAATGCCTAAAACTCTGGGTCAATTCCTGCCTCACCTATTTCAACCTAAGATCACAGACTGCTTTAGCTTTTACTAAATTGAATGACCAAAGTTATGAAGTGCTGTAACGCTTCTCGTTCTTCACCCAGGGTGCTTGCGCAAGTCTTGAAAGTCTTAATAAGTATGCAATTTTGAAACACTGCTTTCCAGACCTTGAAAAGTCTCGAATTTTGTGTGAAAGTCTTAATAAAGTATGGGAAAAAGATGTGTGGTAGAATTTTACATTATGCTCAAAGGCATTGTGAAATGAGAAATAGGAAGGTAGGCTATAAAACTATAATTTTACTAACTGGTCACGTACTGTATCAGCCTAATGGAATCAAACACTTGTTTGATGTGAAATTCATGTACTTGTGATTTTCATGTTTTGAAACGTTTTCATCAGTAAAAGCATAATTTACTGTGAATAATGCATTTGTTCATTGAATACTAGCCTATAAAAATTAACATTTCTAATAAACAGTTTGTACAATCTCAACCAATGAAGTAGGCAGTAGGCACACAAGTATACAAGTACATAAAGTTAAGGTCTTGGGGAAAAAAAATATCACTTTTAAAAAAGTCTGGAATTTTAATTTGGAAAAAGAGCAAGCACCCTGTTCACCTTGATGGACAACCCCAGCATCTATTAAACGTTTACTGTAAGCTCTTACCTTTTTTTGTATACATTTAGCTCTTTTGAACACTTCACAAACATACTAGAGTTGAACAATGTATTGAACTGTAATCGCCACCACCGTTTAGGTGTTTGTGATATAGTGTTCCAACACGCCTCATATCTTCAGTATTTAGGAGGCTAAAATACAGTATTTTTAATCTCCCACCCATCGCGCTTTGCGTGCCAAAATCCTCTTGATGCCCACACCTGAGATTTCAATGGGGGAGAAGCTACAGCTCAGGGAAGAGTGGAAATATAGGTTCATGAAATCACCGCTGTGCCTAAACGGACGCCAACCCTCTGATCTCAGGTCGCAACGAGCAGCTCTACTGTCTTCTTCTGTGAGACATGCACGTTTATTAGAATTCAAATGAATTCTGGGTGGATTCAGCAGTGAGATAATCTAATTTTATTACTTGTTTTAGAGTTTATATAATCACACTTTTTTGCCAGAAACTTTCAGGAATCTTACCGTAGCATTAAGTACTGGTCAATCAGTTTAATACATAGACTTTTTTGTTGGTTGCACTTCATGTTCAACAAGGATTGATGTCCAATTAAATTAAAAGCTGTTCTCTTGAATAATATTCTGATTTAATAAATACATTAAAAGTTCTTGTTTTAAATTGTCCTTAATTACAAACATCTTTATCAAGAGGCCATTTTTGTTGTGCTTAATGCAGAGAAAAGTCAGAATCAAATCGCAATTTTGGTTGAAATATATCGTAGTCAGAACGTAATCATTTCTGCTGAGTTGTTACGCAGCAGGTCTTTTAGCCCCTAATCTGCACAGCGAGGAAACAGATTGATTTGTTGTTTGTATATGTTTAAAGGACACGATAAATTAAACTGAGAAAAAAAAATCGCATTACATCGCAATAACAAGATAAAAAAATCGCAATTAGATTATTTTTCAAAATCGTTCAGCCCCATTACTGAATCTTCCTATTCCTGCAGCGAATCCAGTATTCCAAGACAGACTCTGACATTATTGCTAAGATGAAGGGCACCTATGTGGAACGAGACCGTAAGAAGGAGAAGAAGAAGCCCAAACCTGAAAGTATAAGTAAGAAAGCGGCTGCAGCCATGGTGGCCGGAGTAGCTGCAGGCATGCCGGTGAGTGGAACACGGGTTAAAGGTTGTCTTTTTAGGACAGAGGCTTTATACCTGCTCATGGAGAAATGTAAGAAAACCACAGGCCGTGCTTTAAAATGACGTTTTCCTCTCCAGGGAATGCCTCCCATGAGCCAGGCCCCACGGATGATGCACATTCCCGGGCAGCCTTACATGCCTCCTCCGGGAATGATGCCCCCGCCTGGAATGGCTCCCGGCCAGATTCCTCCAGGTGCCATTGCTCCTGGTCAGATGATGCCAGGGCAGATGCCGCAGCAGGTAGTGTTTCTGTCTGTTGTTCGCCAGTAAAAAACCTGTTTTATTAATGCAGCGGTTTGAGGTAAAGCGTCGGTTCTTTTCTTTCAGATTTCAGAAAATCCCCCCAATCACATCCTGTTTCTCACAAACCTGCCCGAGGAGACCAACGAACTCATGCTCTCCATGCTCTTCAATCAGTCAGTACCAGCTCACTGTCTTTCTGATGTGCAGTTTCATGTTGGATTTGGTGTTTTCCAGAGCTTAGTGGGGAATTTGTTGCTGAAAAGTGCGGTTCATGAAGGCAGATCCTGACTTGTTGACTTCCTTCAGGTTCCCTGGCTTCAAAGAGGTGCGTCTGGTTCCCGGCCGTCACGACATCGCCTTTGTGGAGTTTGAGAACGAGGTCCAGGCCAGCGCTGCACGAGACGCCCTGCAGGGCTTCAAGATCACACAGACGAACGCCATGAAGATCTCTTTCGCTAAGAAGTGACCCCTCCTCCTCCTCGCGGGTCCTGGGTTTAGATGCTTGCAGGTCGTTTTGTTTTTTTATAAGAATGTTGCTGGTTTGTGGACAGTGATGCTCTCCCGTCAAGGATTTCCATGTAAGTATACAAATAAATGTCAAGTTGCTGGGTTTTAAACACTTCAATGGCAGAACAAATTTCTGGATGGAAACAAGCACAGAGAGAAATGAAAAAGATGCATAATGAAGGAGAGAAGCACGCGGCGCATTGATATAAAGGACAAACTATCAGCCTGAACGTTATGACTAATGACGAGTGAAGAAGAAAAAATGTTGCTTTTCTCATTAGAATTGCACGAAGCAGATTATATTTGAAGCTATTACGTTTATTGGAGGCAAATAACATAAGGAAGTCGGTATCTGCAGCAGAATCCAGTGATACGGCTGGAGATAAAAGGTTCTGGGGAGATCGCAGCAGGTCAGGGAGGCACCGGGTCGTCTGAGGGATCTAACTTCTAAAACAGCTTCAAATCCACCAGCAACTTGATGTAGTTTTAGTTTTTTTTTAACATGAACTGTTAAAGCATTGCACCCAGAGTCTGGGCTACCAGACATTGTACCTGGAGCTTTTTCTTGCTTTTTTTTTTATTAAAACACTTTATATAAAACTCTTGTCTGTGTGCATCTTTCGTTATGAGTTTGTCTGTTTCAGCCCTGATTCCACTTGGTCCTTCCCCTCCTCTCTCACATTGCTCTTCGTTCAGATGGTGGCTAAAATAACAGGAAAAAAGTATTTTCCTTCCACATTATGACGTTGGTTCATTACAAATATCAGCTCAAGGTACTTTTTAAAACAAAAAGATTTGTTTTTATGCAGAAATATAAAGCCAAAGTCATAGATTCAAATTAAGTCAGTCCTTTGCATGGATGTTTAGTCAACACTTATCAATCCTGCAGATTAGGTTTTTGTTTTATAAACAAAAATATATGCTATATTTAACATAAAATGTACTTGAGTGTGTTTAAATCCACTTAAATGTTTGGTCATATAATGCTAACATGCTAGTAAAAATATTCTATATGATGTAGTTGCAAAAAAAACGTTAAATCTGATTTTTATCTTAAATTTATTTTAAAGAGAACCCTTAACCTCTTTTTAACCTTTAGGCATTTAGAAACTGCTGACTAATGGTTGAATATTTCACATTTTCGCTTTATATCAAGCTTAATATAACGTGCTTTAAATGAGACATCTCAGTGATTATAGTGCCATTTAAACATCAAAAGTTAGGACACCCTACCCCTTTATATAAGGAAGGGTGACGGCTAAGAAAGCGGTGCTGCACGGTGGAAATGTGACTCAGGAAAACCAAAAGATGCTTTTGTTGCTTTCTAGCATGTTTTTATAAGAATAGCAGCTGCATTTAAAAACCCTCCACTATCAAATAGTTTCAGTTAATTTCCAAATTTTAATTGGAAAATAATGTACTTCAAAAATAATGACCTGTTTAATCAGAATAATGGCAAGGCATTTCTCAATTTAAAGACTTACCATCATAGCAACCGTTAAATTGTGTAGTTCAATTCATACTAATGTGGGTTTTCATATTTTAAGTTCTTAAGCAACAAAGATTATGCAAACAATGCACTTTACCATCAAGTGTTTCTTAGTGCTAGCCATTCAAAAATGATTAAAAACATTAACATGGAGGGAAGATGGATTCAACTTTCTCTACAAATATAAATCAAAAACGCATAGTTTGTATTTACAATGAGTTCCCCCTTTTTACTCTTGATACCTGTCGATAAAGTCCAGGGCAATTAATGGTGTCTGGAAGTCAACTAATTAGTAAAGAGAGCTGATCTGTGTATAAATCATCCAAACTTTTTGTGCCACAGGCCATAATCTGCAAGTTGAAAGCACCCAGGAGCCATAATAGATTTTTAAAAAAAACACTAACTTTATAGTGAATATTTTTCATCAGTTAATTAAACATGCAAACCCAGCAGATTGCCTCAAGTCCTGACACGCATCATTCACTCTGAAAGAGCGTAGAGGCTGAATCCTATTTCTTACTATTATTCATTGACTGTCTCTTGCATTCACTGTTTACCTTGCAGTCTTGGATGTTATTTATAACCTAACCAGTGACTAAACTTCTCCATAGATTCAGCCCTTTTAATTTTCAGATGACGAACAGAGCTCTTAGATGTTCAAAACTTGGATGTTGTTTTATAAGCTAATCCTGCTCTGAACCTGTCCTTAACTTTTCTCCCTGACCCGATCTGCTGTGTTCCTTGGTCTTCCTGATGCTTTTTGTTCTCTAATGTTCTCCAACAAACTGATTAATTTGTATCCGGGGGGTCCAAAGGGCAGACACGGCCTTTGGAGAAGTTGTGTGGTCCTGGACCACAACATAACGACACAAATTTGGCCCTCCAGAAAATGAAACAGAAGCTGAAGGACAATGTATTTTTTTTTTTTTGAGGACAAGATTTCCAATGATAATTCTATATTTTCTTATATTTATAAATCTTAAAAGTATCTTCCTTTGTCTTTCTTGGGAGAAATTTGCTTTGGTCTTGAATCTTTTGATCAGGGACGTTCAAAAGTACAACACATGGCATTTTTCTTTCACTTGCTTTTTAAATGTAATTGTTTTCATTTCAATATCATAGTATTGCGGGTCACTGACATCAAGATGAAAGACTCACGCTTTAGTCTTCTTGGAAATGAGCTACATCTGTTTCTTTTGTGCCTCTGAACCTTTTGAAATCTCTGGAAAAATTGGAATCAAATAATTTACAGAGCTCTCTTGTTGAGAGAAACTCATGACCGAATGCAGATTATTTTACAGAATTGATGATTGCATTGAGGGGAAAATCAGCGACGCATTATGATCTTCTCGTAAACGTTGACAGATTAGAAAATGCCTTCAGTTTATTTCCCTGATCATAAGAAGTCCTGTCGGCGTTGCGGCGTAATGACAAACTAATAAAGACCTCCTCTTCCCCTCAAAGGCCGGATTCATGAGCTTCAGACAGGAGTGACGTGTGAATTAGGCCTGAAAAGCCCAATTTAGACTGGCAGTGTCAGCTCTTCGCTGGGCGCACACAGGGCCTCCCTGTTGTAGACTTAAACTGTGCCCTGGGTAATTGTCTGCAGGTCAGACCAACACAGTACACACACAAAAAAAATCACATTCTTCTGCCGTTTCCCAAGCCTTTCCTCACTCCCTTATTTTGCCTTGAGAAAGCGCTGACCTTAGCCTCCAGGGCGCCGTGTGTGTGTGTGTGTGTGGGGGGGGGGGGGGCATGGTCTTGGAAACATGACTTCCCACTCAGCAGAAGAATAATCTTTCTGTTGCAGTGACTGAAGGGACACGTCTAGCTGCTCATTGTTTGAAGCCAAGTCACATTTGGGTTGCTGAGTAAAACTCAGACCTTCAGAAATTTACAACCATGTGCAGAACGGTGAGGTTTGTTTAAAGCTCCATTAAAGAAGAAAAACAAACTCTACGTCCTCACTGAGCAACCGGAGGAAATAAAGAATGGAGTTTCAAATGTTTTTATTAAGAGAATAAGGCTATCTAATCTGAAAAGTAATTCCCCCTAAAGCTTAATGACTGGTTGGGCCACATTTGGAAGCAGCAAACGTTCACTCAGCTTTCTGCTAAAACGCATAACGAGTCTTTCACATCGCTGCGGAGGAATTATGCAGAATGATTTTAATTCCCTGGAGAGTTAAGAAAAAGAATGAACGGCCTGTTTAACGTCACTCCACGGCATCTTAATTGGATTTGGACTTTGACTAGGCCAACCCAAAACATTTCATCCTTGAGCAAACTCTTGGCCGGCCATCCTACTGGATTTGTCTGGCAGAGAGCACGATTCATGGTTCTGTCAATCACGGCAAGTTGTCCGGGTCCTGACGCAGCAAAGCTGTGTCTCAGACCATCACACCGCCGCCTCCGTGTTCATCTTTCAGTGAGCTGGTGAAGATTCTCAGTCGTCCAGGTCACGGTCGTTCCAAAAAGAGTAAAAAAACAAAACAACTGGACTTGTTTTCCGTAGTTTGAAGACGTTTCGCTTCCTATCCAGGAAGCTTTCTCCATTCAAAAAGCCTGGAACAATGTGGAGTAACAAGCTTTATACTACTGCCCAACAAAGGCCTTGTAATGACTTAGATAACATGCATATTCAACAGAAACAGGTTTCTTGGAGAAAATCCAAACACAAACACATCTTTCAGTGAATTTGCCAACTGTAAATTGACTATTCGGCTGCTTTTGGAGTAACAGCTTCTCCTCCCTGAGTGACCTTCTCAGCCTGTGTCGACCATGAGTTTCACTGCGGATAATGACACTTTGCTTGTGTTTTGGGAGCTGTTGTCTCGTTGGACAGCTTGCTGACCAGACATTCAGCCCTTTATCCTTGTGTATAACTGAACAGGTGAACGTGGCGCCTTCAGGGATGCGGAAATTGTAACCGAATAGGGACCGGGCTTGTGGAGATCCTCTGTTCTCATCCTGATTGAGGGGCTTCCTTAACGGACACTGACCCAAGAGAGACCTGCCACCATCATCTCGTCAGGGTCTCCAGGGGTTTTGATTACTTATTGTAGCTCCCTGGGGATGCTGCAGCCTGTTTATGCTTTGCACCTTTAGTATTGTTGATCCTTACACTGCAAAAATGGATCTAAAAATAAGTAAAATGTTCTTAAAGTTAGTGTATTTATCCTTGATTTGAGTAGATAAAATTGATTATCTGCCAATGAAATGAGTATTTTGACCCCTAAAATAAGATAATTAGATATCCTGCACTTGAAATAAGATGATGGAGATGAATTGTTCTTATTTTAAGTGCAAAAATCTTATTCCATTGGCAAATAGTCTTATTTACCTGAACAAATCAAGGACAAATACACTAATTTTAAGAACATTTTACTTATTTCTAGTTCTGTTTTTGCAGTGTTTCTGTTATTGGTTTAGTTTTCTGTTCAGTATTTATGCTAGCAATGAGTCTACTGAAACAGAACTACTGTTTCAGTAGTTCTGTTAGATCTTTGTTTTCGTCCCGCTTTTCCTTCGTTTAGTTAAGTTTTTACCCTCATGTTTGGCCATTCTCATGTTTTTCTGTTAGATTCAGTTCTCTCTCAGCCCCTGATAGCTCACCACCCTCCTTTCCTTTTGCTTATTTGCCTTTTACTCATTTCACCTGCTGCTCCTTCCGTCTCCTCACCTATATAAATCCAGCCAGTTCAGTCACACCCTTGTCAGGCCCTCTGTTATCTGCTTTCCATTGAGTTGTGTTCCTGGTTCCTGTCAGTTCTGCTGGCTGCCTGTAAGCCTCGCTTTCATTTTAATAAATGGTCCCGTCGCTGCGACATGTCATTCTCACAGTTCTTCCCCGCACTTTGATCCACAAACTCAAAACACACAAGACCTGACACATCTGGGCTTTTCGAAAGTGCTTGAACGCATAATCGTCTCAGTAAATTTAAAACTTCTGAATTTGAAAGTGATTAAAATGATCTTTCTCATTTAGCAAATAGAAATAACCCAGACTAAACTGAAACAGAACCAGTCTTGTCTGATTTGTAGTCAAATAGTGACGTTATGCATGTTTGTATGGTTTATCTGTGATGGACTGGCGACCTGTCCAGGATGCACGTCGCCTCTTGTCCAGTGTTTGAGATGGAACCCCCCCTCCACGACCCTGCACGTACCAGCGGGTAAAACTTATCGATGGATGGTTTATCTAAACCAGGGGTGTCAAACTCATTTTGGTTGAGGGGCCGCATACAGCTTAATCTGATCTCAAGAGGGCCACATGAGTTAACTCATTGCAAGATTAAATAGAACTAATGAAAGTGGACTTGTTGTTGATTTTTATATTAAATGAATTTCACTTTTACACAATATATTATGAATAACCTCAGCGTTTTTAACAAAATATGTGCAATTTCAACAATACTTTTACTCAGTTAAACATTTACTTGTGCATTATGCATAAGAACTGATCACAGTGATTGTACAATGTTGAAAAACATTTATTCACATTTTTTGGAACTTAAAAACACTGTCCTGCATGACAAAATACAGCAAACAGATAAAAATTAAGAAATTATTTAAAATCAATTTTCCACATCTGACGCTCAGTACTACCATCTGCTGATTAAAACACAGAAACTGCAGATTTTCAATTAAACGAAGTACATGTTTTTTTCAATAATTGTTTTATCATTCTCTTCCTTTTATCTCCTCTTTCTTTCACCTTTTCTTTTTTTCCTCTTATTCTTCCTTTCCTCTCCAACGTTCCCATTGTAGTGTCCATCTCATTTGAGATATTCCCCGCATGAATCATAATAAAACTATTCACATTCATAAATCAAGCGGAGCACTATACTGCTCCACTTGTGAAAGTCAAATCTGATGAGCTCTTTTTGGCATTAAGACAACAATTGTTATTGCCACATTGCCAGACAGGACACCCCTGATATAAACGCTGCATCACCTTTGATTCAAGAAATTGTAATGTCTTTCAGTTTTGCCTCCCTTTGAGATATTTGAGTTGTGGAAACAAATGTGATGCTGGAAGTATTGGGAATAAATGTGCGGATGTTGGCCAAAAATGATTGGTTTTCCTGCAGGAGAACTGATGTTAGAACATTTTTTCCTTCTTAAAGGACTAATTTGTAAAATCAGCTCTGAGGAAAAATTTTCCTTTTAAATCCTTGATCTAAGGATTGCGAGGATTCACTGAAATCAAACCAAGTCTCAACCTTTAAATTCCCTTTTTAAAAGATCCACCTGTAACCACAAGATGGCGCCAAATGCACAAGTGAAAAAAGCTCCTGTTTGTGTGACACAAATTCAACCATATTTTGGTGATCATCTCGCTTAAGGTGAGCCACACATAATAATTAAAACCTGAATAAAGCAGGAACTCGTGTTTCTAATTCAGATCATGCCTGCGTGTCACTGCGTCTCGTATGCAAATCAGCGCTCTCCTCCTCAAGAGGCCTCTGTTTCGGCTTCCCAGGGGTCACTGCGGAGCACCAAGCCGCGGAAACACCAGCGGTTGTCAGGGTAGGTTCTTGAGCAACAACCCCTTGATAGACCTTAAGATGAAGGAGGGGGGGGGGGGAGGACCGAGGGAGGCAGAATCTCATTAGATTGCCCTCCAGTGAAGAAGGAACATTGTGTGGAGGTCTTGAAACCAACAAGACGCGCGGCACTGTAGGTCAGATGTGGAAAATATGCCATGTGACGAGTGCCAGTGTTCAAAAGATGCCTTTACACTGCACAGCTCCCTTTTATATTTATGCGCTCAGCCGGTTATGGGGGAGCCCGGTGGCTTCATTTAGCAGCTGCATGCGAACAGCAGGATACAGCTGCAGCTGTCGGAACAAGTTTAATCACCAGCGTCCACATGTGAGGGAGCATTGGAGGAAATCATGCTGCAGGTGGAGTCTGACTGGCCCTAAGGATGGAGTCAGTAAGCATGGTCCTACTTCTCTACACACGCCCACTCTCCTAACAAACCCATTATGTAGAGAAAAAAGAAACCTTTATGCACGACTTAGGAGAAGCGTTGATGTAATATTGGTTGACCTAGATCTGTAATCACTGTAAAATAATTAAATAATTCAGCCTAGGCTGGACCAGGGCTTTTAATGCTTGTCTCAATCTAAGGTGGCCTCCCAAGCCAAGAAGACACTGTATAAAGTACAGTATAGTAAATATTTAATAGATTATGTCACAGATTTAGGGAATTTCTAGTCGGTGCAGAATAATGCAGCACCAGTCTGACCAAGATACGTAAGAAAATGAACATGGTTTGGTCATAGGGAGTCCCAAAAGTTTCATTTAGAATCATTTAGTCCAGACGAGTCTCTTGTGGTTCGCTTACTTGACTTATGGTGCGTTCCGTTTGTCTTCAGTAGTCTGAAATTTCAATTGGAACGGCCCCTAAAGTCGGTATTACGAGTCGGAAATTGGGCGCAACAAAATGGTACCTGACTTCACCATTCATGATGGCTCCTACTCGTAGCAACATTAAGTAAAACTTCACACTTTGACTGTTTGTAGCAGCTCTCTATTATTGATGTAGTCATTCGTACAGGTGCTACCTTTCAGTGTTCACCGGATGGGAAGTTTCTGCTCTGTTTATTTGCACAAATTACCGCCCAGAACAGCGTTAGTGTCATTGCTATAGTTTCAACGGCAGTGTAGTGGCTAAACCAGCAATGAAGGATCGTAATCTACTGTTTAAAAGTTCAGCACAGCTTCAAAAATGAAAAAAGGTTTTGCAATAAAAAGACTTCAAAATGCTTTCTGAGGCTCACATTGGCGGTATTTACATGTTTAACAATGGCTTTGGATCGAGCGTCCATGTTTTTTGCTACTGTCCGACAATAAGGAAACTGGAACGCACCATTAATCTAAAGAGGTCAAAACACCCAGAAAGCATAAAAGTTAATTTGTCTTTACAAACAGAAGGAAAGTTTCATGAATCTTGAACTGCATTTTAAAGAATCTCTGTTGAATGCAAGACAATCCAGTTCTGGTTTGACAGGTCTAAATATTTTAGATTTTGAACTAGAGGTCCCAAAAGTCAGATTATGACACCTTGAACACGCATGTCCAGGCCTCAGCCGTGGTCTACCCCCTGCACCCAGTTTCCACGCTCATTTCCACAGGTGTTGGCCCCATGTGCAGGTATTCTTGTAGCTTTTTCTGACTGGGCCCGCCACGGCCTGAGCTACCCAGGAGCAAGCTCCCTCTCAGGTGTGTCTCCAGTAGGGTGCCCTTGTTTCTCCTGATCCAGGCATATTTAGCCTATTCTTGTGGTCATCTGTCACTAGGATTATGGAACCACTTAGTCTGATCCCTTCACTGAGTTTAACTTGCCAATGGAGACCAGACCAGGAGCCAAAGCCCCCAGGATCAAGAAGATACGCAGATCCCTTCACCGTGTTAAAATGATGATTCAAAAGAGCTCACCTGTAAGTCTGAATTCATTGTTCTCAGGCAAATGGATTCTTTCCTCTAAGTTGGAGGCGAGTCTTGACCTCCAGCTGTGTGTAGTTCATGTGCCTTGTTGTCTTTTTCATAACGGATGGTAGGATGGAGTGGTGTATGGATAGGGTAGACGTACTCGGGCCTCACATGCAGAAATGTGGGCAATGCCTCCGTCTGCGGGTGGGAAAAGAGCAGGACTGAATAGGAAAGCTCCTGATTTACCAATCCGTCCTTGGGGTCCTGTGGAATCTATAATCAGCAAGATAAAGAGATCCTGGATCCAAGCTTCAGAAATTAGCTACCTCTGTAGGGTGGCTCGGTCACAAGTAGGTCCCTGGGAACTCCTTGTGGTCGCCCAGGATGAGGTGTAAGGGTGCAGCTGAAGAGATTTTCCCTAAAAGACCTGCTGCCTTCACGGTCTGTCTGATGTTTGATGGATGGATGGATGAATAACAATAGAGATGATCAATCAACCCAGAGTCCTTTAAACAGTAAAACCTCTACCTCTTTGCTGGGTAGGAATGCCAAATCAGACACTAGCTTAATTCCAGAGGGCCGATATCCTGGAGCTTTTACATGCGTCCCTGATCCAACACACCTGAATCAAATGGCTCACTTACTGTAGTTCCTCACTATGCAGTCAAGTTCTCCAGAGTCCTGCTAGTGACCTGATTATTTGACTTCACTATGTTGAAGCAGAGTAACAAATAAAAGCTGCGGGACACCTGCCCTCCGAGGACCGGGACTGAGGACCACTGGTGTAGTGTCTGCTCTGACGGTGCTTACGCTCTGCATAATACAGGGGGCCACACCTGATCCAGTGGCATCCTTGGTGACGAGGCATACTACTTATATCAAAAGTTGCAAGTGGACCGAATCACATAACAAAGGGCCGGGACATGACACAGCAGCCTCTGGACACAATATTTCTGTCATGAACACATAAAAACGAGAGCAACCTCTGAGCTCCCTCTCTAGCCATCCATAAATCACAAGTGCACTGCAAAAGCGAAAATAAAAATAAGTCAGATTTTCTTGAACTTTAGTGTATCTGTCCTTGATTTGAGCAGATAAATAAGATGATTTGCCAATGGAATGATTTTTGCCCTTAAAATAGGAACAATTCATCTCCATCGTCTTATTTCAAGTGCAGTATATCTAATTATCTTATTTTAGGGGTCAAAATACTCATTCCATTGGCAGATAATCTTATTTACCTGCTCAAATCAAGGGCAAATATATTGATTTAAACAAATTCTGACTTATTTTTAGTTCCGTTTTTGCAGTGTGAAGGTGAAGCTTTGAATTAAGCTACTGGGCTGAGGTGCAGCATCGACCACAACACCACACATAAACTATGAATCATAAGTCTCCATTTATTGTTGTTTTGACAAACTCATTGTTGCGATGTTGTTGATGTTATAAAGCATATCTAACCTTCTTACTCTTTTCATAGGAAATTATTACTTGCTTTTACATGTTTGTGCTGTTAAATCCTGCAGCTGGCTGGCTGCACAAACCACACGTCCTCTCCACATCGCTACGCGCCTATGACTGCCTAACTTGGCGCAATAAAGACGGATCTTAAACCCTCTCGTTGCTTCAGTCCTGTCACATGTAAAGACAGCAAAAAAAAAGTGCATTAACCTCATCTTGAAAGGGTTTGTTGAAGGGGCAGCGGTGCGAATGATCAGCACCCATTTGTTTGCACTGTGACGCCCCTCGGGCCATGCCGGCCTGGGTGGGAAACCAGATCATCCGCATCAAAAATTACCAGCTGTAACCTATTAATTTTTGTGCTTTTTATCTACTTTTCTGTCAACTATATTAATCGGATAATCTGAAACGGAGTAAAATTCATTTTAACGCGGGTTCCGCTTGAAGGGCTGTAAAAATGTCCCCTTTCAAAGCCCTTCCAGTTTCGGACAGAGCTGTGAAAACAGCTAATTGGCCCAGTGGTGGAGCTTTGGAGTTTATACTTGAGGACAGAAACAAGGGAGGTGTCACAAAAAGGTGGAGGGAGAGGGGGGGGGGACTCCTGGCTGGGGTGAAGCTGGATGAGAGCGCTCGGTGCGCTCTGGGGACCATCCCATCCGACAGAAGGATATTCCCTGCCTCAGGACACACCCTCCTCTCCTCGCTCTCCCCCCCCCCCCACTCTCTCTCTCTCTTTCACTCTCATTGTTTCCCACACTGACTCCGCTTCGGAGCGGCTTCCCTAAACCAGCAGCCATTCAGACGTTTCCACGAGAGGTCTGCACAGGGAGAACCCATTCCGCCGCAGAGATGCAACTTTTACTCGCTGCGCGCACTGGATGAACACTTCCTGTAGCAGAAACGGCGTCTTTTGTCGTTTGTGCCGGCGGACCGAGCCGGAAGACAGCCGGCGGAGATGAAGGGAGAGTGTGTCATCTAATTGGGATGAGAGTTCAAGTCAAGTGAGCAGGCGGATTGGACCCTTAAAGCCTCTTAACGCAGGCGGTGGCAGGAATAAAGCGCAGAAAAAGGAGAGTCGTATGAAGTGTATGGATTTATGCGCTGGAATCCAGAAAGAGGGCTTGCTGAGGTGTGGGCGTTTGGGGGGGGGGTCCTTGGGTCGCAATAGCGGGGGTCAGAGCGGGTTCCTGTATGTTCTCGATGCCATGAAGTTGCCTTATATGAGTTTGAGGGTTTGAGTCCGAGGAAGAGGAGACCTGCGCGCAGAGAAGACGCAGGAGGAGAGAGGAGGAGGAGGAGGAGGAAGAAGAGAGAAAGGTTGAGAGGGTGCCGCCGCTGCCGCCGGAGCGCACAGCGCGGTTCCAGATCCACAGGGATGGAGGGCACAAGAGCGCACAGGATAACTCTGGTGGATCCTGGAAGCAGAGGCGCAAAGACCAGGAGGACGCGCCTCCACCTGCAGCGGGCTGTGATTCTTCTGGCTGTCCTGGCGGTACAGCCGCAGGTAAGCAAACGATTATGGGGCTATTTCGGGCGGCATGCCCTCAAAAGCCCGAGGCTGACCCGCAAATGTAGTTCGGTCTTTATTTCAAAGAGCACCTGCGTGGAAATAGCCACCGATAAAAGTCCACGCACCAGCGGAGCTTTCCCCCCGCTTTGTGCTGCCCTCTTTCTGCTCCCATGGCGATGCGCCCACCTGTTGTTTCAGCCCGCCGCTGTCTGCTACCCTGGGCAGCAGCAGAGGCCGAGCACGCTCACACGTTTATTAGAAATAAGACTCAAAGATCAGAGATATATATATATATAAAAAAATAGACCTTTTTACAGAGTTAAAACGACTATTTTATTTATAGCGCTGTTAGCCGGAGAGTAGAACAACTGACTAGCCTTTCAGAAAACAAGCCATTCATGACAAAAAGAAAAAAAAACATTAATTTGATGATTTCTGCACCAAAGAAAGCGCTTCTTCTGTCTGAAGTAATTTGGTGAATCCTTGCCGAGTACCGGAGCATGGATAAAACCTTAATTACCCACCACACCTCCTCTGTTGTCCATCTCACTGGTTCATAAAAGAGCTCAGCACCTTCATGGGTGTTTCTCTGCACATGTGCAAATCACGGAGACTCCCGGTATCCTACTTCATGGCTGCATGATATGCGTTATTTTATACTAATTTGTCGGGCTTTTGCACAGCAGACCACCAATAAATAAGTAGATATGAACCATTCATATATGATTTTGTGGGGTTGCCAGCTGAAAAAATTAATTAAGGCACACTTCTTGGCCAGCCATTGTCTTCCACCCTATTGACATGATAAATCATTTATTTATTTTGCCTTTTCTTCTTTGTATGAAATGATTTTGTAAACATTTGATTCAAACCTTAATTTGATTAGACACACATTTCTGTTTCTAAATATGGGTCTGTTCCTTTTTTTGTGTCCTGTTTTGCAAAGGCAAATGCGTGCCACACCTTTCAGATTTTTATTAATGCTGAAAATGATGCATCCTTTTTTTCCCCTTACGTTTCAGAGCCGTAATCTACATAATGTCGATCCATAGCTTTTCCGAATAAAGGACATTAAAGTTCGCAACGCTAACACGAACATTTTGAAAAAGTTAAAGGGGCGTATATACTTTTGCAAGGCGCTGTTTGTGAGGATCTGTCGCGGTGGTTCTAGATTCTGGTGGCGTAAAACAAAACAAGTGGCAGTAAAGTGCCCATGAGAGAGAGAGAGAGAGAGAGAGAGAGAGAGAGAGAGAGAGAGAGAGAGAGAGAGAGAGAGAGAGAGAGAGAGAGAGAGAGAGGGAGAGGGAAAACACAGATTATCTTTGCACCTTTTATGCTGCGAGCTGACAGGATGGCTGTGATGTGTGACAGGACCCACCAGGCAGAGAGGTGCTCCTCACTATGTGTGAGCACACTTTTTTTTTTTTTTTTGGCTCCAAACATTCACAAACAGCATCTGTGCTCCTGGGTGTGTGTGGAGCGCAGGGCCACAGGCGACTGAACTCTGTGGCGTGTGAATGTTGAACATCGGGGCAGCGCTGCACCTCTGCAGGAACAACACACTTCTCCTTCTTCCCGCTCTGCACTGCAGAGTCAGGATCCTCTGCAGCTATCCATGCCCCCTTCATAATGCAGGGGGAGACTCGGGAACCTGTGATTCATCAGACAAGCAGTCCCTCCAGTCTCATCTGCCCTGCGTTATGCGTTTTAATGTAGAGCCTACAAGAACTACCTCACTGTGTAATTATGGCTTGCAGAATACGGCTTGAGATGAGATTAGAGCTCCCTTTATTGCACGTCTTTGAAGTTCATCCGTTGTAAATTGCACAAACAAAGCAGGAGACTAAAAGAAATGAACGAGAACCATGTCTCTCATTAATTTCTCCAATATTGTAATTATCAGGCACGTCTTTTCCTTTGAATTTCAGGGGGGGGAGTCTTTGCAGACAACGACAAACTCTTAAACTAAACAAGAGAAATGATTTTCAGTGTTGGGGAATGTGTCAGAGAAAGAAAAGAAAATCTGCAGATTTCAAAGGCTGTTTTTTTTCTCTGTGTGCTTTATTGTGTTTTTTTTTAGAATGGATGAAAAATAAACTTCCCCTCATTAATCGTCGATAAATAATCAGTCAAATAAAGATTTGTTTCACACAAAATGGAGACAGAAACAAACGGACCTCCTGAAAACTGAAGCAAAAAGTGAACATTTATTTCAACTTTAACAAAAAACAAACTTAAAAGATGATATTTGCGCTGCTTCTTACAGAAGATCCACAGCTATGAAGCTCAGAGGCCTCCAGAGTCTAGAGGCACTGTTGGAAATGCTCTTCTGCCTGTTATGAGCCAGCAGGGCCCGATCACATGGCACAGGGATCCAACAGCTCTTGAAAATATGTAAAGCTACATAAGTTACAATAAAGGATCTTAAAGAGGCTTTTGGAGGCGTTTTGAAATGTGTGCAACTGAAACAGCAAAGCTTTGACGTGTGCAAACTTGGAGAACTTAGCCAGAAGCCTCACAGATGCATTCTGAGCAATGAGCTGCAGTTATCCAGGTGTGAAGAAGTCAGAGCATGAATATACATTTCATTTATCAGAGAATAAGCCAAGAGGCCAATGCTAAGTCTCTGTGTACAACTAATAGTTGCAAAATAGCACGATCTCTTCTGTAATTTGTCATGTAGCCATGTTGGGGACATGACATGATGGCCTATTTACAAAATGGTATGTGTGGTAGAAAAGCAGCACCACCGGCACCTCAGGTTAAACATGGTGGTGGCAGTATGATGCTGTGGAGACGCAGAGCTGATCAATGTCGATAGGAAGGTGAACACAGAATCCTGGAGAAAAAGAAACCCTGCGGCAAACAGCTTTAGGCTGAGGCAAAGTGAACGTTCCAGCAGGTCAAATACCCTAAACAGACACGGCCTAGTCAAAGTTCAGACCTAAATCCACGTGAGAATCAGTGCCAGAGCTTAAAGGTGATGTTCAAAGATCGTCTTCATCTAGTCCGACTGAGCTTGAGCTATTTTGCGAGGAACAGTGATCAAAGGTTTCAGGGTCCAGTTGTGTATTTAAAGCTGTTATTAACATATTCTGTGTTTGAGCCAAACAGAATCACACATGCTAAGCAAGACTGCAAATTAATTTTAGAGCAGACATGCTTTTGGAAGGTGCCATATTCTGAATGTTTTCCATGCAAACACAAGTTAAGTTAATTTTTTTGCTCGTTCACCTACAGCCAGCATGTTTTAGACCGTCTCCACGGCCTTTAACAGTGGACCAGAGTTTCATTACTGAGCCGTAAATATTCCCCATTAGAATGGTGGGGACTACTGGTGCGACTCTGAGCCTTTAAGTGCTGAGGGTCTCCTGCAGAGCGGGCCTGGGCCGGGGCTCAGACCAGCTCTGCCTCCCTGTCTCGGCTCTGACTGAGCGCTGAAATGCTGGTATGTGGGGAATGGCTCCGGCAGCGAGCGGAGGAGAGGAAGAAAGGAGGATGTGGAGTGATGAGCGCCACTGTATCTCTGCAGGCCTTTTGATGTAGACAAGTCCACCCCCCCCCCCCCCCCCCCCCCCCACCCCCCTCCCTCTCCACCCCCGACAGGGACAGGGTGCAGCGGGGGGACACTCGGTCAATAACAATGGGCCGGTTTTGGCTCAGCCTGGGCCTACGTTGCATATAGGTTCTTGCTGGTTCATGCTTGTGTTTACAGCAGCTCTTTGGATTTATAGCTCTGATTATCAGCGCTACGCAGCCACAATGTCTGCGGATCACTCAGAGCATCAACAAGGGTTTAGTGGCGAACTGAGATTATGGTGGGTTTATTTCTGTAAGCACAAAGACAAAAAAAAAAAGAAGAAGAAGAAGCACACAGTTTCCCTCGCTCGCACGCACATACCTGACCCTTCTGCTCTGGGAGTCTCAGGGGGTCTTATTAACTCCGGCGTGTGTGTATGGGTGGGCGCGCGTCCCGTCTCCGTCCATAATAAACAAGGAAGGGAACCCTGAGAATAAAACAGACGATGGATACGGAGCAGAGGAGCCGACTGTCGCCGTCGGGAGAGAAATGACAGGAACATCACAGCTTTGCATTGTGAAAGAAGTGAGGAGGAGGAGGAGGAGGAGGAAGAGGAGGAGGAGAAGCCCGTGTTGCCCCTTGGGAGCAGAAGATGAGGGAAGAATAAGGAGGGAGTGTGCTGGCCACACATAGTAAAGGAGACGAGGAGATGAGGCAAACAGGGGGAAGTTGAGAGATAAACATTTAGAGGATTATATGACAAGTGTGTTGGTGTGTCTGTTCATAATTTAGATGGAAACGTTTGTTTTTTCCTCATCAGAGGTCAGACCGAGTTGTGGGAATCAAAGTTATGTCCCTCGTCCTCTCTCTTGTAACACAAGAAACACAGTGCATGGGGTGCAAAACTTTTTTTTTTTTAACCAATAAAACAAGTGTGCCCTTCATTTGTGTTTACTCCATTACTCTGATGTCCCAAAAAAATCCACTTCAGATGCCTTCAGACACCACCTGCTGAGTAAATATGGTCCACTTGTGTGCATGAATCCAGCTGTCCTGTTTCTGGCCTCAGAGGTGTGTGTTAGAGACCGTTAGTGAGCAAACAGCATCATGAAGACAGAGGAAGACGGCAGACAGGTCAGAATTAGGATATAAAACAATATCACAAAGACAAAAATGAGAGTAGAGCACAGCTGCAAACCAACCAAGATATAACCCTTCATCTAAATTATCAGGACAGACATTCAGAGCATTAATCTGAGGGGTCATTATTACCTTTGGAGGAGCTGCAGAGATCCACCGCTCAGGTTGGAGACTCGGTTACGCAGTCCATAAATCTGTCCATCGTGGAAGAGCTGCCAGAAAAAATAGAAGCCAATATTGGGAAAAAAGGACAAACAAATTCAGTAACACTTTATTTGAAGTGTTACATGACATAACGCCTGTTATGAACATAAATGACTCTTTATGAATGTTTAGGACTGTTGTCATTAATTGTCATTCGGTAAATTATGACACTATTAAAGCAAAGTTGACATTGTTTAAAATGTCTTTGTTATGACAAGCCCTTAATTTAACAAAACCCCAAGCCCTTAAATGAACCTAATCCCAAATCAAGCCCTTAAATTAACTTAATCCCAAATCAAACCCTAAACTTAACCTTGTCTCTGTTAATGTCATGTTGTCATGACAAAGCCATTTTAAACAATGTCAACTTTGCTTTAATAGTGTCATAATTTACCGAATGACAATTAATGACAACAGTCCTAAAAATTCATAAAGAGTCATTTATGTTCATAACAGGCGTTATGTCATGTTTATGACAGTGTAATGTCAGTCTTATGTAGACCCCTTCAAATAAAGTGTTACCACAAATTCTAGTTTAGTTTAAAATAGACAATGGTGGTCTATGTTCCCCTTCCAGTAGGACAATGATCCCAAACATACAGCCTGGTCAAAGTCCAGACTTATGTCCAATTTGACAGTCTGTTGCAGGAGACATCATCTCGGATGTCTTTATTCAACCTGATGGAGGTTGAGCTGTTTTGTAAAGAAGAATGGGCAAACATTTCAAGCCGCAGATTTGGCAGAATAGTAGAGACATGCTCCAAAGGGCTTGGAGCTGTGTCTAGTCCTAAATAAGGATAAATAGAACATGCATCACTTCCCTTGCCGTTAACTGGTATGAACTGTTTTTGGTCTATCATATAAAATCCCCTTCACATGCACTGAGATTTGTAACGCCACAAAATGTTTGCTCAGGCAAGTATTCTTAGTGTTTACCAAGTGAATCAACTTCAAATAGCTCTATTCGTTTATAGCTCTATAAAAAAGTTTCTTCCTCAGCATTTTTGTAATATTTTTACTTTTAATAACGAATTTCACCAGTATCCAACTCGTAGTAGTTGTCTTATCAGGCCTCCTTACTCTCGCACAACTCAAACACAGTTTAGTGTATTATACAGAGAATCAAAGATATGGAACAGTCTTCCCACATCATTGACAGATCTTTCTAAAGAACAATTTAAACGGAGAGTAAAATTGCTGCTACTTAGTTGTCTGAACTTTCCATATGGATTTGTGGTCTAAATGATATTTTTAACTGTTTTATATATTGAAATGTTGTTGTTTTTGAAACATATTTGTTATTATGGAGACTGCCACTCATTAAGCCCCTTGAGGGTTTTTTAGCAGTAGTCCATCACATTTTCTTCTTTTTTAATGAAACGTGATTCTGTTTTTATGTTTTGTTGTGAAAATAAATAAATAACAAAAAAAAAAAAAAATGTGGAAAAGTTGTTGGAAACATCTGCAAGGCGGTGAATAGCAGCACATTTCTGAAGATGACAACACAGAGCCTCTCTTTTCTAATGGCATGCACCCTCGTTGGGATGCAAAAGCTCAGCAGGAGCTGAAGCAGCGGCATCTCACTCTGTGATTAGACAGCATACACAGCAAAGGTCCCCCGCAGGGGATCCTGCTTTGTTGAACCGCTCCATGGGCTGTGCAGTCTTACCAACAAATGAGTCAAACTAAACAAGAAAACGCTTCAAAGCTTTTAGTCAGATTTCTCAAAATCACTGCGAAGCGGCTAGAAGTTGAGCAAAAGTTCCCAGAAGCAACTTTTATTGCGTTCTAGTTCGTTCTGATGTGAATCTCCGTGTCGTTTCAGTTTAACAAACACCATCTCCTCATCTCTCTCTCTCTCTCTGTGCGCTCAGGGCGCGAGCGCTGCCGGGACGTTCGAGCTTCAGATCCGTCACTTCCAGAACCCGCACGGGTTCCTGCAGACCGGAGACTGCTGCGACCTGCAGGCCGGCGGGGGACAGCGCTGCTCCGCTAGGGACCAGTGCGACACCTTCTTCCAGGCCTGCCTCAAGGAGTACCAGGCTCGGGTGGTCCCCACGGGAGCCTGCACCTTCGGCTCAGGCACTACAGGCGTCCTGGGTGGAAACTCCCACTCGCTCCGGCACCGAGGACACAACGCCGGAGGAGGAGGAGGAGGAGGAAGAGAGGATGGGAGTGACGGACACATTGCCATTCCCTTCAAATATGCCTGGCCGGTAAGTACAGGGGGGGGGGTGTGCTTGTTACCATTATGGTTACCAAGGGAACAGGCTAAGCTTCAAGTACAATACAATCCTCTCAAACCAAGCTTAGATTGGAGTGATGATAACCCCACGCTGTCAGAGTTCAGATGATGTTGCTTTTCTATTACTGGGAGCCATTATGGCTGTTTTCATCACATCTGGCGCTGACAGCTCCCTGATTCCAGTTAAATGTTTGGCGTTTTGAAGAGAGAAACAAAGTCCCTCCACAAAGCAGGAAT